>NW_027511850.1:300000-556793 GCF_048772815.1 Callospermophilus lateralis
GAAAATTATGATACAAGTTTAAGATACAATTCACAAAATTTTATGTCTTTACATCTTATTTTGTCAACAGATACCATACTATGGTTTACTATCCTTGTCCAAATTAATGCACTGGTACACACAGTGACATTTTCCCTGGCTACCGAAATCAAAATTGGTTAAAAAAAAAAAAAAGACTGAATGATTGGGAAGTTACTTGCCAATTGGAAGTAGAGTTCTTCAGTTTTCCATCCTAAGTATTTAAGTTCTCTGGCATGAATTACCTGAAATCTTAAACTAAACAATTACCTAAACCCGACTTTTAACTGCAAGATTGTGCAATGCTTCAAAAACCCATTCAGATACCATTTTGTTATGATAAAACATCATCATTTAGACACACATTCAGCTAAGATCATTCCCAAGAAAAATTTTGTAATATCAACACATTATTGCACATGTCTTAAAGGACCAGAAAAAAAGACACAAGACAGACAGAAAGGAGGTAGAGACTATGGTTGCCAGACAGAATCCTTTAAACCAGAGGAGATAAGAGAAAAATCTACTACACCAGTGGCACCATAAAAATCTACTACACCAGTGGCACCATGGGGGGGACCAGATGTTTTAACAGAGGGGCAACCTGAAATGGAAAATAAAGTGTCTATATGGTGACTTTAATGAATTTAGTGTCCCCTTTTTCTTTTTCTCTTTTTTAACAAGACAGAGGTGGCGTAATTCTTACAGTGCACGGAAGGAAGGAGGGTATTCCCTGAATCAACAGGGCTTTGGCAGCTGCTGGGGGTCCCTCAGTCCCTCCTTTTACTTACAGGATTAGCTCCTCTGGTTCAGTTCCACCCCAAGCAAGCTCCATCTCCTAACATTTCAGTAGACAGCTCTCACAAAGTTCTGGGGCGGAGGGGGGATACCAAATTTGTAACTTAAAGTTCGGTTCCTGACCTAGAAGCCAATTTATACCAATTAAATAATGAGGAATGGGTTATGAGAAAAAGAAAAGGGGAGGTTAATTGCTTTGCTAACAAAGGAGAAACACAGGGGACTCTGCCAAATTTTGTGACTCTCTTGATATGGAGGGACAAGGGGTTTTAAAGGAGTTTCACTTGTTAACCTGGGAGATACTCAGTTCTTAGGTCCCCAGCAGGCATTGCCCTCTGCAATGGGTGTGCTCCAGGCAGCCAGCTAGGGGCTTCTATCATCCTGCTTAACAAAGGGGGGTAAAGTTCATCGCAGTTCCTTAAAACACAGTTCAAACGGGTGTCAGGCTTACTCTCTTTATTACCCATTTTCACGTCCAATATCCTTAAGTTTTTACCACTGAAATCACACAACAAAATGAACAAAAGCAAACAAACAAACAAAAAAATAGAACGCAGAACAAAACACACACACACACACACACACACACACACACACACACACAAAGAAAAACAGAAACCCGGCGCCTAAACAGAAAAACAGTGGTACAGTGCAAGATCTTGCTAAAGCTCCAGGGTACGAGCGCGTGCGTGCCCGTGGGCACCTCTCTACACTTCCAGAGGAATTTCCTAAAGAACAGAACAGAGGACAGAATGATTCTTGTTACTGTCCTGGACAGGAGTATATGTGAGTCTCCCCAGGCCACATCTCTGTCATCAGAAGAGATCTCCCTTAACCGGATATCAGATGTTATAAAGGCGCCACTTACCTATGGAGGCCTCCTCCATCAGGTGCTTGCTAATAGTTTTAGTGCGGAGGTTCACTGCAATGCTCCCGGGACTAAAGGCTCTCTTCCTAATATAGAGAAGATGGACCAAACCAGGCCTGAGTGGAGAGCTGTTCCTTGGTGCCTATGGTTTATATACCATTCTAATTTGTGAAAGTGCCACAGAAAGTAGGGTCAGCCTCCTTCTCATGGTACGCTTGGAAGCAACTGTTTGGACAAAGTGGTTGCCAAGGCAGTGACCTCATTCAGTTCCTGAAGGATGCGACCTCACCTCACTTCCTTGGTAATGGAACTCTCTGAACTTGGGATCCAGGAAGCCAGGCACAGAGAGCCAATCCCCGTCCCAGTCCCAGTGGTCTCACTTGCTTCGATTTAGCAAGGACAGAGTCAGTCTTTCTTGGTACCTACTGATGTGAGGATGGCCAAATGCCAGGAAAACTCTGAAGAGGGGCCTTTTTTGAAAAAGCAGGTAGTGGCTCACAGCTGGCTCCTGACCACTTCACAGAGTTGGACAAGGAGACCAGATCTGAGACAGAACAGGCCATATCAGGGGAACACAGTATGGCCCAGCAGTCAGAGGACACTCCGGAGAGTGAGAGACCTACTTGGGGGAAGGAGGTGCCTTTGTGGATGTGGATGTGTGCTTGTGGTTTTGTCTCATGTTCAGAGAATAGGTAGGAAAGTCGGTTTGTTTGGTTTGGAGTGAACTGTTTCTAGTAAGTTGTTGGAGAAGGCAAGTGTTTCTATGTCTGTGTAACCCACTGTGTCCATGGTTGTAGACGTTAGAAAAGAGAATGCATCAATGGATGTTTCCTGTCTATTAGAAAGCTTACCAGCATTCATCCTGCCCAACTAATGAATGCTCTAGGGCTTGCCTTATCAATGGGCAACACCGGCTATCTTCCTAAGTTCCTGTTTTCTTCCTGAATTCTGGCCACTCTCCAGAATAGACTCATGCTTTTGTGTCCACGATATGTAGCACCTCCAAGCACTGTGACATGGACATGTACTGGATAGCTGAAGGAATTGGCAAGAATCTCAGAAAACTCAGATACCAGTGTGACCAGGATAGTCTCAGTGGAGAAACCCTGCAATTGGCCTTTTGATTACCTATTGTTCTGTTGCCCTGAATGTCAGGAAGGTCTTTGCCTCAGGCCACGCCTTCGAGATTCCAGAAGAAAACAGTTTTCAAACGGAAATGAGTGGGCATCACCTGTGGCTGTTTGCTTAATTGCTTTGGAAAGGGATGTGTCTGAATCAGCCCCTTGGCCCTGTGTGAGCCTAGAGCTTAGATTCTTAGCACCTGATGGATCATAAGAAAGATCCCATGTGTGGATCCAAATCAAAATGACCAAAAATCAGTCATTGTGGATGAAGTCTCTCGCATTCCTCTGTAAGGTTCTATACCTCCCTCAAGTGAGAATAGGGATCCAATGGGTCAAATGAGTTATTCAAAGCCCTGCAGATGCTAGCCCATAGGTTCTTGGGTTTTCTTATGAATCCAATTCAAATAAAGAATCTAAACCGACAGTCAGTAGGCCTCAAATTGGAGAACAGAGCTGTGTTAACGGCAGGCATATTTGATCACTCCTGGATCACAGGAAGGGTGTCCAGGCCACCCTGACTTTTGGTAAATAAGGGGAAAGGGAGCTTATTTGGGACACTGTCTTGTGCTGCGCTTCTCATGGAATCCTCCTGCCAGAAGTTATGATGAGTGTCTATATGGAAGAAGATGAGTGTCATGTGAGAGTGTTTTGGTTTTAACTGCGGTCATTTGTGTGGAAGTTGGAAGAGATAACTGGGTCCAACTTGGCTTGCACTTTGGTGTGATTCTGCTTAGAGACTGTGTTTTGGAACTGACCTCCGAGAAGGTACAAGGTCCTATGACATTGTATATCCATATTTCTGCGACATCTCTACAGAACGTAATTCAATGCTAAGTATACCAATCAAGGGCCAAATGAACTTCTGGACTTCAAATCTTACCTAGATTTCTGTTTTCATACTTATATTGAAAGGTTAATAAAATAGATACTTGTCACTTCCTGTTTTTCTGTATGCTTAACAAAACACCGTTGTAATCTTGAGAACTGTTTACTATTCTTGTTCCCAGAATGTGCTGTCCCCAACTGCCAAACTGCAGAATGTACTCCGTCAACCAGTTGCACACAAACTGCCCACTTGCCATTACCCATCAATAAATTTCTCTCCCTGCACTCTCCAAGGAAAATATATAAGCATTTCTTAAGCTGTTCTCAGGGCTCTCTGCTCTGTTCAAGCGATCTCTGAGCCCTTCATGCCGGACTCCCAATAAACCCTTTGCTGTTGCATGAGACAGTCTCTCGGTGGTCTCTGCCACAGATGCTCGCCCAACCTTTACATCTGGTGGCCCTAGCGAGATCCGGCAGCTGCAGACAAAATACCCCCAACGGGCTCCTCTGGGGGTAAATAAGACCCATCTTTCTGGTTTCAGGCTTCAGGTTAGGGTATGGCAAAATGGCTATTGGTAAAGAGCGTGAGCTCTCTCCCATGGTGGCTGACACACATGCCACAGAGCCACAGACCATGTCCCTGGGATATAGACTCGAGAAATCGAGGAACAATAGTCTCCTCGACTCAGTGATATTTTGTTTCTGATTCGGTATTGCCAGCCCTTCAGGTTTTGCCGACTAGTCAGTCCTGGTCTCAGTATTGGACGTCCATTGCCTGTCTTTATTGTCTTGTCTTGTCTGTGTTGTGTGTCATTGCTTTCACTGTCTGTGTATATTTTATTATGGGACAGATCATTTCAATGCCTCTGTCCCTGACCCTTGATCACTGGACCAAATTCTGCTTAAGGGCTCAGAATCTTTCTTTTTCAGTAAAACGCCAGACCTGGCAGATTCTGTGTCACAGAATGACCCACCATTGCAGTCGGATGGCTCCTAGAAGGATCTTTGTACTTCGCACTTATTTGAAAAGTCCGAGATATTGTCTTTCACCAGGGGCCACATAGACATCCAGATCAACAGCCATATATCTTAACTTGTCAGTACCTCTACAAATCTCCTCCTCCATGGGTCAAGCCTTTCCTTGTCCCTGCACCTGCTCCTACTCCTTCCCCCAATATTCTATCTCTCAAACTCTCTGCTCCTCCTCCTCCACCCTCTGTTCTCCTTGAGTCTCAAGACTCTACTGGACTTTCCTCCCCCTCCTTATCATCTGCCCTCGTCTCCCAACCCCCAACACCCTCTAAGTGATTCCCCTTCTGCTGACTCAGCCTCTCCACCATTCGAGGAAGCTAGGCTGGCCCAGTGCCATCAAGATGACTGTCCCGCAGCACAGACAGCCCCTCCTTCCCTGGAGGAAGCTGGCCCGGCTAAAAGAACTCAGAGAACTCACCAACGTTTTCACACCTGCCTACTTGGGTTGACTGTCAACACCACCTAGCGACTCTCTTCATGACAGAGCAATGAGAGAAAAATCTCCTGGAATGTAGAAAAAATATCCTCAGACCTGATGGGCGACCAACACAACTTCCCAACATAATGAAAGCTGGCTTCTCCTTAAACCTATTAAACAGGGACCCCAACACGTTGGAAGATAGGGAGCATCTGTTCAATTATTGCCAGGCTCTAACAGCGGGTCTCCAAGGGACCGCTGGGTGACCAACTAATTTGGCCATGGTAAGAGAAATTATTCAAAGGCCTGATGAATCTCCCTTTATGTTTCTAGAGAGAATCATGGAGGCATATAAGAGATATACTTCTTTCGATCCTCAGGCAGCGGATTAAAAGGCATCTGTCATGATCGCCTTAATTGAGCAAGCTGCCATGGATATTAAAAAAAAATTTAAAAGAGAGATTTAGTCAAAGAAGCCAAGAAAGTATACTATAAGAGAGAAACAGGGAGAAAGAAAGGGAGCAAACGGAGGATGAGAGAAGCAAAAGACAGACTAAGGCATTGACTAAGGTCCTGAACACAACAAGAAAGAGGCCAGAAATTAAGACACAGGGTGACAGGAAGGGCCCATGCCAGAGGCCACCCCTGGCCTCAGATCAGTGTGCCTACTCTAAAGAAAAAGGATACTGGGCCATAGAGTTCCCTATAAAGAGACAGCCACGCCAGCTGGCCATTCTGACTCTGGAGGATGACTAAGAAAGTCGGGGCTCAGATCCCTTCCCCTAGCTCAGGGTAACTTTTGAAGTGGAGGGGACTCCAGTAAACTTTGAAGTGAATACAGGAGCAGTATACTCAGCCCTTAAGGCCCCATTGGGCCCTCTATCAAATAAAAGGTCTCTAGTTCAAAGGGCTGATGACGGTAAATATCGGGCTTAGACAACTAAGAGGACCATGGACCTGGGGAAAGAAAAAATCCATCACTCCTTCCTAGTAAGACCAGAATGCCTGCACCCATTGATGGGCAGAGATCTGCTCACCAAGCTCTGGGCCAAAATAACTTTTAACCCTGAAGGCCCCCAAATGAAATTTGTAAATCCTTCAGTAAAACTCCTATAGTCACCGCTTTAACTATATTAGTAGAAGATGAACGTCCACTCTTCACACCCCCCAAGACTGATCAATCAAGCAAGCTACCGCAAAAATGGATAACAGATTACCCAGATGCCTGGGCAAAAACTGCGGTGTTAGGTCTGGCCGTGAAACAACCTCCAATAACAGTGGAGTTAAAAACCTCAGTCTCCCCAATCAATGTCAAATAATATCCTCTAAGCAAAAAAACTAAAGGTGGGATAAGGCCCCATATTCAGAAATATCTGGCCTTAGGAGTCCTAAGGCCCTGTCAATCGGCCTGGAACACTCCCCTGCTACTAGAAAAAAAAAAAAAAAGCCAGGAACCGGGGACTATCGCCCCATTAAAGAGCTAAGAGAGATCAACAAAAGAGTGCAGGACATTCACCCCCACGGTACCTAATCCGTACAATCTGCTTAGCACTCTGAACCCTGAGCGGAAATTATATACTGTTCTGAACTTAAAAGATGCTTTCTTTTGCTTGCCTCTGCATAAAGATAGTCAGTTGCTGTTTGCTCTCGGGTGGGTAGACCCAGAAACCAAAACGTCTGGTCAACTAACTTGGACTAGACTCCCACAGGGGTTCAAAAACTCCCCCACTCTCTTTGATGAAGCCCTCCACAGAGATCTCAACAACTTCAGAACTACGCACCCTGAAGTTACCCAGCTTCAATATGTGGATGACCTGCTACTGGCAGCCAACACCAAGAAAAACTGTGAGTCTGGGACCCAAGCACTATTATATGAGCTTGCTCAACTCGGGTATAGAGTTTCGGCCAAAAAGGCCCAAATTTGCTAGCATGAAGTAATCTTCCTGGGCTATTCCCTTAGGGGCAGTAAATGATGGCTCACTGAGCCCAGAAAACAAACCATTGTGTAGATACCACCCCCATCTTACAGCAGACAACTCAGAGAATTTCTTGGGACTGCTGGCTTTTGCAGGTTATGGATACCTGGGTTTGCGTCCTTAGCTGCTCCTTTATACCACTGTTAAAGGAAGATGCCCAATTCCAATGGAACCCTGAGTACCAGGAAGTTTTTGATAACATCTAAGGACACTGACACTGAACACCTCAACTTCACTGAGCTCAGCCTGCAATTACAGCAAGCCCTACACTACGTTAAAAATGCACATCAACTCACTCACCTTGGTTCAAAGAAACTGCAGGCATTACTGTAGGATTAAGAACAGAGTTCTCCACTAACCAACTCACAGCGAAAGGAAATAACTGAACGGGTAACAAAAGCCTGTCGGATCCGTCAATTGGGTAATGCTTACCCTTCCAAGTTTCCTAGAGGAAAGCACCTATGAGAAACCAGACCAGGACAATTCTGGGAAGTGGACATTTATGAAATTAAGCCAGCAAGGTATGGACTTAAATATCTCCTAGTCTTTGTAGATACATTTTCAGGATGGATTGAAGCCTTACACACACACACACACACACACATACACAAAAAAAAAAAAAAAAAAAAAACGGCGCAAATGGTTTTCAAGAAGATCCTGAAAGATATTTTTCCAAGATACGATCTGCCTAATGGACTGATAATGGACTGGTGTTCATGGCCCAGGTAAGTCAGGTGTTAACCAGGACCCTGTGGATTAATTGGAAGTTACATTATGCTTATATATCCCAGAACTCAGGACAGGTAGAAAAAATAAATAGAACCATTAAAGAGACCTTAACAGCCCCCTTAGGGATCTGGTGGCTATCTCTCCACCCAGACATTTTTCAGCTCGGTAGAGGTCTTTCCTTTTGAGATATACCTGATGAAGAGGATCTCACTAAAATTTCATTAAATCCCTTCCATACCATAGATAATTGAAACAAACATTATGGATGCAGGGACACGCGAGCCAGATGCAGGTTGGCTAGCCTATATTACTATGTATGCCCGGCAGACTATCAAAGCGACAAACAGCCATGGCTTTGTGGGGGAAAAGCCGACTTCTTGTGTAAGTCATGGGGATGTGAGCATACAGGGGCTGCCTGGTGGAACCCAAACTCCTCATCAAATTCAGTACACAGCATTGGCCATATTACCAATTAGACAACCAAAAACTATGGCCCCCAGAGGGTTCTCTAGATCTTCAAATTCTGCATGACATTTTTAACTTTGGCAAGTGCTCAAAAGGGGGAAATTCCCCTTTGTGGAATCCTTTTTCCTCCTGCGCTCACATCCTGTACTATGCTTCCCCAATAGTTCCTCACACTCAGCCTTCTGCTCTAGACTCTCTGCTTTCACTCCCACCTCAGCAACCTGATTTCTCCCCTCCAATTACTAGATCAAAAACCCAAACCTCCGCTGGATCTCAGAACATTGCCCCCTTGCTGAGGAAGCAGGTACCGAGGTACCCCTCCACCCACTCACTCCTCTCTTTTCCTGTCAGTGTCTGCACTAGGTCCCACCAAGTCCTCTAGCAAGCTTAGCCAAAGCTCAAACCAGCTGAGAAGAGCCCTCAGACCCCTATCCAAGATGTAATGAAAATGACATTTAAAGTTGATTTGTCATCACTGAAAACAGGTTCTAAGAATTTAAAGTCCCTCATAGGCTTTTTGGAATACTCACTCCCGTCTTCCCCTCTGCTCTACCTGTTCTACTGCTCAAGTTTTTGTTCTATGAAAATCCCAAACCCCTTTCCCATTATTCTTTGGCATCTCTCCTTCCTCATTCTCAGATCCACAGAGCTGCTCTCAGCATCGCCTTCCCTGTCATCCCCCTCTGTACCAGGTCCACAGAAATGTCTTAAATGACCTTCTCCAGAAGTCTTCACCAAGGCTTACTTTAGGTCTTTCAGCAAAAGAGTCCCTCTGAAAAAGTTCAATGGAGATAAACTTCCACTCTTCGTGTTGCCCTGTTCTACTTAGCCACTGGCTGGAAAAATCACCACCCCTAAGCTAGACATCGCCTTACCAGTTTTTCACAAAATATGTGAACAAGGACTCTGGCCTTGAGCTGGGGCTTCACAGAGATGGCTACATTTCTAAGATAAAAAAGTTACCAACTGGGCTCCATGGTGACAGCTGGCAAGGAGGAAAAAAAAAGAGACAAAAAAGCTCTCCCATTCCAAGGTGTCCTTGAAAAGTTAACGTGCACAGAACAGAGGAAAAAAACAGAAACAAAAACTGATTTGTGTAAATTTCTGCAGACTGTGAACTTCTGAGCCCCTTCCCTTACATGTTGGGTACAAATACTAAAACTACCAAAACTTGGGGTTCAGTGGATTAATTGATTACAACAGAAGCAATGCCCTCTAAATACGGATGCAACCAAATAAAACTGCTTTCCTGTCTTTGGTGCTATCTTAAGTGCCTTTACTTGTCCATCCCTACAACAGTATAATTCTATACACTTTAACATTATTTATGTTTTCATAAAATGGTCAATAGATGCGATTAATTATGTAATGATGCAGATGTTTTCGAGAGTGCTCTATCAGGATGCAGGTTCATTTAAAGATCAAATAGGGGGGCATACAACCCGGTTCCACCAGGAACCTGTATCCCTCACTTTAGCCATCCTATTAGGAATAATAGTTGCTAAAGGGGTGGGCACAGGAACAAATGCCCTAGTCCATGAGACACACCAAAGACACAATTAGAAGCAGAAATAGACCAAAGCTTAAAGACATTAAAAACCGCATCACAGCTTTACAGGAATTTTAACCTCTCTCTCTCTGAAATTGTTTACAGAGCAGGCGAGTGTTGGCCCTCCTCTTCATGAGAGAAGGGTGCCTTTTTGCTTGCATTGAGGAAAGAATGATGTTTTTATGCCGACAATACTGGAGTTGTAAAAGAATCTATGAGTAAATTAAGAAAACGACTTGAAGAGGGTCAAAGAAAGACAGAGGCCCCCAAAAGGAGGTTTGAGTCTTCGTTCACATAGTCCACCTGGTTAACTACGCTTTTATCCACCCAGGCTGGTCCATTAATAATTCTCATATTATTGTTAACTGTAGGACCCTGTTTGCTCAACCATGTAGTTTCTTTTCTCACCCAAATTGAACCTGTTATTAACCCTAACCATACACTGTTCTCTCAATCTAATTTTACAGAAGAGCGGGGACAGAGTTGGTCTTAAAATACAGCAATATAGAGGATCTTCCACCTGTTGAGAACCTCAAAGGTCCATGAAGAAATGATCCCTGGAGAAGATGTAGTCAACTATGAAGGACCTGAGAGAGCAAAAGTCTTCCATGGCAAACAACCTGCTCATGATGAAGGGATGTGTCTGAATCAGCCACTCTCTTCTTAATGTAGAGAAGATGGACCAAAGCAGGGATGTGTTGAGAGCTTCTCCTGCGTGCCAATGGTTGACATACAATTCTAACTTGTGAAAGTGTCACAGAAAGTAGGGGCAGCCTCCTTCTCATGGGAACCTTAGAAGCAACTGTTAGGACAAAGTTGTTGCCAAGGCAGTGACCAAATTCAGTTCCTAAAGGAAGTGACCTCACCTAACTTCTATGGTGATAGAACTCTCTGAACTTGGAATCCAGGAAGCCTGGCACCCAGAGCCAGTCCCGGTCCCAGTCCCAGTTGTCAAACTTATTTTGATTTACCAAGGACAGACTCAGTCTTTCTTGGGACCTACTGATGTGAGGATGGCCAAATGCAAGAAAAGCTATGGAGAGGGGGCTTTCCTGAGAAAGTAGGCATTGACTCACCACTTGATCCTGAAAACTTCACAGAGTTGGCCAAGAAGACCAGATTTGAGACAGAACAGGCCATTTCTGGGAACATAGTATGGCCCACCAGTCAGAGGACTTTCCGGATAGTCACAGACCTACATGGGGGAAGGAGGTGCCTTTGTGATGTGGGTGTGAGTTTGTGGTTTTTGTCTCATGTTCTGAGAATAGGTATGAAAGAAGGTTTGTTTTGTTTGGAGTGAACGGTTTCTAGTAAGTCGTTTGACAACGCGAGTGTTTCTATGTCAGTGTATCCCACTGCGCCCGTGGTTGTAGACATTAGAAGAGAGAATGCATCAATGAATATGTCCTGTCAGGTAGAAAGCTTCCCAGCATTCATCCTTCCCAATTAATTAATGGACTGCAGCTTGCCTTATTGATGGGCAACACCTACTATCTTCCTAAGATCCTGTTTTCTTCCTGAATTCTGGCCACTCTCCAGAATAGGCTCATGGTTTTGTGTTTAAGATATGTACAACCACGAAGCTCTGTGAAATGACCAAGTACTAGATAGCTAAAGGGAATGGCGAGCATCTCAGAAAACTCAGATATCAGTGTGATCAGTAAAGTCTTAGTGGAGAAACCATGCTTGGGGCCTTTTGCTTACCTTTTCTTCTGTTGCCCTGAATGTCAGGAAGGTCTTTTCCGCAGGCCACCACTTTGTGAAGCCTGAAGAAAACAGTTTTCAAATGGAAATGAATGGGTATTCCCTGTGGTTCCTTGCTTAATTGTTTTGGAGAGGATGTGTCTGAATCAGCCTATTTGCCCTGTGTGAGGCTGTGTCTTAGTTTCTCACCTTCTGATGGATATAAAGAAAGATCCCATGTGTACATCCAAAACCAAAATGGCCAAAAAGCAGTCCTTGTGGATGAAGTCTCTCGCCTTCCTCTGTAACTTTCCTGAACTCCATCAAGTCAGAATAGGGATCCTTTGGGTAAAATGAGATCTTCAGAGCTCTGCAGAGGCTAGCCCATGGTTGCTTGGGTTTTCTCAAGACTCCAATTCACATAAAGAATCCAAACCCCACAGTCAGTTGACCTCAAATTGAAGAAGTGGAGCAGTATTAATGGGAGGCCTATATGATCTCTCCTGGTTCACAAGAAGGGTGTCCATGCCACCCTGAATTAGGCAATTTAGGTGCAAGAGAGCTTATTTGGGACACGGACTTGAGCTGTCCCCCTCATGGAAAACTCTAGCCAGAGGTTATTATGTGTGTTGGAGGCTTTTAATTTAAATTGTGGTCACTTGGTTGGCGGTTAGAAGAGATGACTTGGTCCACATGTGCTTGAACTCTGGTGTGATTCCCTTAGAGACTGAGTTCTGCAACTGAACTCAGAGAAGTATTGCCATGAATAGTGTTGAGGTTTCAGAAAGCCAGGCATGAGTGTCGCCCTTGGAAACTGAGTTCTAGGCCCAGGGTGGCTTTCCACAGAGCACTGGGCCTCTCAGCCAGGATACCACATGATTTTATTCTGAAAATTTGGCACCCATCATTGAGAGTCAAAACTCATATGGACCTCACATTGTAGAGCTAAATGAGCTAAACATCATGTGATCTTTTCACCACTCTTTGGGAAGCCTTACCTGTGAGTGTTCTCCAGAGCTTTCATTGAAATGAGCTTCCTAACCATCTAATGGTTCCTTAATGAATTGAAACTCACAGTGCCTCCAACTTCATCCTTGAAAAATGGCTAGATAAATACCATGAAATTTTTGAAATTCCCATCACCAGGTGGCACTGGAGAACCTTTGGATGACATGTTGCTGATCATGAATGTTCCAGACAGTGTCTTGTTTTACTGGGTTTCATGTAAATGGTGTAGAACAGAGATGTCAGTAAGTTGGACTCTGTTGAGTAGTGGGCCTAGAGCAGTGTTGGGCAGGTATGTGATAAAACATCTGTGTGGGGCCATTTGGATCTGCCATTGGCTTCCAAATGGCTTGTGACTGATATGGCGCAGCCAGCAGAACCTTCCGCGTAAAGGCAACTTGTTATATGGAGAGATTTCAGGACATTGTTCAGAATCAGGTTGCTATGGTCAAGGGGTCAAGCTATGTGGGATAGAAGCCTGGTTCTTGTATCATCCTGCAGACCCTGACCCACCACACGTGACAGAACTCCCTCTTGCACTTTGTCTCAGGTGAACTCCCTGTATTTCGTGAAGCAAATACCAAACTCCCAGTGCAGCAGGAAGAAACACCACGAAATGGAGGATGACCATATGGCTTCACAGTCCACACGGGGAGACACTAAGCGCCCAGTGGCCACAGTTTACCTACAAAGAGAGAATTCAGCACTGCTGCCTCGTGTTCATTGTAAAATAAGAAACTTTGTCCTCCTGGTCACATAGATGCATACCCAGCTTTGAGGGTCTCACTACAAAGGAAGCTTAACTCGTGACAACAACCTATATTTCAGTGCCCAACCTCAGTGGCAGTTTCTCAAAAAGTTTTAGGCAAGCAGAGCTCCATGTTTGTGTAGTGTGTACTTTGTCCTTATTTTTGGAAACTCCTATACCACCTCCAAGTTTGTGCACTCTTGAGCATTTTCCATTCCAGAAATGTAATCACAGATTTTGTAACTCTTCTTCTCTAATTGTGTCTTACTTGGGGCGAAGGTAATGTCAAGGCATGGTTCTGGATGAGAGTGGGAAGATTTGTTGTAGCACATATTTGCATACACATTGGATTAATTTTCCTATTTTCCATTCGAAATTCTGAATCCCTGACACTAACACATATTCTACTAGACTCTGACTACTAATTCTAATATGATGGAGAAAAATAACCCAAACAGTATATAAGTACATGCAGTTCAGAGTTCGACTTGCCTTTTGCATGATAAAGGGTAGGTGTTATAAATCTAGTCAATTTTTAATTGAAATAGTTCTCGATGTGTTTTCAAAGGTAACAAATATGTGAACTACTGTCTCCCATTCTCTGGAGCCTGTTCAGCACATGTATTTTTATATGCACAAATAGAATCCTGCATGGTATCACACGTACATTCTTGTGAATTACATGACATAGGAGATACAAAGTGTGAGAAGTGATCACTCCTCCTAAACCCTGTTGGAACTGAAAATTCAACCTATGGGTGAGCTTCCCAGTAGAACAACATAATACATAAACCCATGTTCAGTAAAATGAATGTTTTTGCATCTTTATGATATATATTTCATGATGAATTTCGATTGGCATATATATTGCTACTTATTAATGTCTATGTTTGTGTGTGTTGTGTGTGTGTGTGTGTGTGTGTGTATATATATATATATATATATATATTTATACTCTCCAGATTTTTAAAAATATGAAATATATGTGTCTTATATACAATCCCTA
Source organism: Callospermophilus lateralis (assembly GCF_048772815.1). Lineage (NCBI taxonomy): Eukaryota > Metazoa > Chordata > Mammalia > Rodentia > Sciuridae > Callospermophilus > Callospermophilus lateralis. The sequence goes on from NW_027511850.1 coordinate 314,245, forward strand.
AATTCATTCATGTTCATGTATGTGGATTAATAATCAACTTTTCACAAGATTATTCTTAGAAATATTCATCCACCCGAAATACATATTTGTTTCCTAGTACTGAAAACTAAATTCAGTGAAAGGTGCATACAAATCCTAATATGTCTACATTAACTAACCCAGTTTAACATCAATGCATGTAGGTTACTATGGAACATGATGTGTATTTTGACGTTAATTTTTATTCCACACTGGTACATTACTATTTCTTCAGTTTATGTACATCATAGAATATATATTTGATTCACTAGTTGGCAAATTTATAGGCATTTGTTTTACTTTCAATCACTTCCTGCTCCAGAACACATGTATTCCTCTATCTTTCTTTACTGGTCTATTCATGAGACTTTTTTCCAAATATATTATTTTTGATTTCCATAATCAATTTTGAAACAAAACTCACAAACCCTTCATGATAAACCATAACCCTAAGATGATCATTAGATATATAACTGGTTGGAATGAATGATTGTATATCAATATAACATTTCTTATATATTTTCAGATATCTATTCAATCCATTATTTAAAGTGGATCCAGTTATATTATTTATTCACAGTATGGTCTATTCATGCATTATGTGTATATTCATAGAAATAGGGTACACCTCTTTGTACGACCATACTAATTTATAAGTCTTCAAAATATTGCTCCAAGAAATGGTGGAAGAAATACTCATGTCACCTGATCTACATACGCATTTTATCACAGAAATATTCTGGACACCAAAAGCAAAGGTCACTCTTACAATTGTACCAAAGCCTAAATAGAAAGTGAGCATGGATTACTAAAAACATCCATGTCCAGGTTGCCTAATGCTCTCAAATATCAATCCTATTGGTGACTACATATTTGTTTCTTCCTAATATTATATATTCAACCTCAAACCTGTTGAAAATGTCTAAACCTATCACACACTTTATACTTTGCTTGATTTCCTAATGTCTCTATTGATATCTGCTTTCCTACATGTTTTCCCCAGTTCATCATTGTGACTGACTCTTCACATGTACTGACATTTACATACACTCTCTACCCGAAACCCTATTGCTAAAGAACTTTTGGTCCAAATCCTATACTCACTCTTCTTTCTAAACCTACCGACTACCTTCCTAATCCTACCGATTATCGCTTTTTGACTGGATGTTCTCTTCAACATTCAATCATCCAAAGTACAAGGTCCGATGCCAGTGTATATTGATTTATTTGAGACATCTGTGCAGCACATAACTCAAAGCTAAGTATCCCACTCAAGTCCCCAATGCTCTTCTGGGCTTCAAATCTTACCTAGATTTCTGCTTTCATAGTTATATTTCACATATATAGTCTTGTAAATACCACAGGTTGCCAATGCCATTATTCATCCTGCAGAATGATTCATAACCCAAATCGAACCTATTATTAACCCTAACCATACACTCTTCCTTCAATACAACTTACAGAAGAGCAGGGACAGAGTGGGTCTTACAATATAGGAATGTAGATTATCTTCCACCTGCTGAGAACCTAAAAGATCCATGGAGAAATGATCCTTGGAGAATATGTAGGCAGCTATGTAGGACCTGAGAGAGCAATAGTCATCTTCCATGGCAAACAACCTGGTCAGGAAGAATTGATGTGTCTGAATCAGCCTCTGCCTTCTTAAAGTAGAGAAGATGGACCTATGCAGGCCTGTGTGGAGAGCTGTTCCTGGGTGCCTATGGTTGATATACCATTCTAACTTCTGAATGTGTCACAGGGTGTTGGGGCAGCCTCCATCTCATAGGAACCTTGGAAGCAACTGTTAGGACAAAGTGGTTACCAAGGCAGTGACCATATTCAGTTCCTGAAAGAAGTGACCTCACTTCACTTCCTTGGTGATGGAATTCTCTGAACTTGGGATCCCGGAAGCCAGGCACCCAGAGTCAGTCTCACTCCGAGTCCCAGTGGGCTAACTTATTTGTTTTTCCCAAAGACATAGTCAGTCTTTCTTGGTACCTACTGATGTGAGGATGGCGAAATTCCAGCAGAGCTCGGAAGAGGGGCCTTTCCTGAGAAAGTAGGTAGTGGCGAACCACTGGCTCCTGACAACTTCACAGAATTGGCCAAGGAGACCAGATCTGAAACAGGACAGGCCATTTTTGGGGGAACATAATATGGCCCACCAGTCAGAAGACACTTCGGATAATCACAGACGTACTTGGGTGAAAGAATCGCCTTTGCTGTTGTAGGTGTGAGTTTGTGGTTTTTTCTGATGTTCTGAGAATAGCTAGGAAAGGTGGTTTATTTGGTTTGGAGTGGACTATTTCTAGTAAGTCCTTTGACATGGTGAGTGTTTCTATGTCTGTGTATCCCAGTGTATCCGTTGTTGTAGACATTAGAAAAGAGAATGCATCAATGGAAACGTTGTCTCTAGTTGAAAGCTTCCCCACATTCTTACTGCCCAATTGATGAATGGACTGCAGCTTGCCTTAAGGATGGGCAACATCTACTATCTTCTTAAGTTCCTGTTTTCTTCGTGTTTTCCAGCCACTCTCCAGAATAGGCTCATGGTTTTGAGTCCCAGATATGTAACACCACAGGGCTCTGTGACATGGCCATGTACTGGATAGCTTAAGGGAATGGGAGCATCTCAGAAAACTCAGATATCAGTGTGACCAGTAATGTCTCAGTGGAGAAACCCTTCTTTGGGCCATTTGCTTACTTCTGTTTCTATTATCCTGAATATCAGGAAAGTCTTTGCCTCAGGCCACCCAGTTGTGTAGCATTAAGAAGACTGTTTTCATATGGAAATGAATGGACATCACCTGTGGCTCTTTGCTTAATTGCTTTGGAATGGAATGTGTCTGAATCAGCCTCTTGTCCTTGAATGAGGTTGTGGCTTAGATTCTCAGCCCCTGATGGATCTAAAGAAAGATCCCATGTGGTTCCAAAACCAAAATGACCAAAAGAGAAGTCATTGTGGATGAATATTTTTGCCTTCTTGTTTTAGGTTCCTGACCTCCATCAAGTGAGAATAGGGATCCTTAGGGTCAAATGAGTCTTTGAAATCCCTGCAGAGGCTAGCCCACATGTGCTTGGGTTTTCTCATGACTCCAAATCACATCAAGAATTTATAGGCTTCAGCCAGTAGGCCTCAAATTGGAGAAGCGGAACACTTTAACAGCAGGAATATTTGATCATTCCTGGTTCACAGGAATAGTGTTCAGGCCACCATGTTTTTAGGCAAATGAGGGGCAAGTGAGCTTATTTTGGACACTACCTTGTGCTCATTGAAACCTCCAGCTAGAGGTTATGATGAGTGTCTACAAGGAAAAAGATTATGGCCCTGTGGGAGTGATTTCATTTTAATTTTGGTCATTTTTGTGGCAGTTGGAAGGGATGACTGGGTCCACCTGGGCTTGAAATCTGGTATGATTTACCCTTAGAGGCTGAGTTCTGGAACTGACCTCAGAGAAGTATTGCCATGAATTGTGTTGGGATTTTAGGAGGCCACACATGAGACTCACTCTTGGAAACTGAGATCTTGGCCCAGGGTGGCTTTCCACAGAGGCCTGGGAATCTCCGCCAGGATATCACATGATTTTATTCTGAAAGACTTGGTAGCCATAGTTGAGATTCAAAACACACATGGACCTCACATTGTAGACGTCAATTGGCCTGGCTTCATGTGACCTGTTGGCAACTCTTTGAGAAGCCTTGACTTTAAAGTTCTCCAGAGCATTCATTGAAATGAGCTTTCTCAACACTTAACGGTTCCTGAATGAATTGAAACCCACAGTGCCTGTAACTTCATCCTTGAAAAATTGCTAGATAAATACCATAAAAGTTTTGAAATTCCCATTACCAGGTGGCACTGCAGAAACCTTGGATGTCCTGTTGCTGATCATGTGTATACCAGACAGTGCCTTGTTTGACTGGGTTTCATGAAAATGGTGTAGAATACAAGATGCCAGGAATTTGGAGCCTGGTGAGTAGTGGGCCTAGAGTAGTGGTGGGCAGGTATGTGATGAAACATCAAGGTGGGGCCATGTGGATCGGCTATCGGCTTACAAATGGCTTGTGACTGATATGGCGCAGCCCCCATTCCCTTGTAGGTAAAGGCATCTTGTTATGTGGAGAGGTTTCAGGGCAATGTTCATAATCAGGTTGCTATGGTTATTGGGACAAGCTATGTGGGATAGAAGACTGGTTGGTACATTCTCCTGCAGACGCTAACCCACCCCACGTGACAGAACACGCTCCAGCACTGTATCCCAGATGAACTTCTTATATTGTGTGAAGCAAGTACCAAATTCCCAGTGTAGCAGCAAGACACACCAAGAAAAGTGGAGGATGATCAAATGTCTTCACAGTCCCCACCGGGAGACACTTAGCCTCCAGTGGACATAGTTTACCTACAAAGAGAAAATTGAGCACTGCTGCCTCATGTTCATTGGAAAATAAGAAATCATGTCTTTCAGGTCACATAGAAGCAGACCCAGCTTTTATGGTCTCACTACAAAGGAAGCCAAAGCTCATGACAACAACATATATTTCAAGTGCCCATCCTCAGAGGCAGTATTCCAAGAAGTCTTAGGCCAGCAGAGCTCTTTGTTTGTGGAGTGTTTACCCTGTCCTTTACTTTTGGAAATGCCTCTACCACCTCCAAGGTTGTGAACTCCCGAGGATATTCCATTCCATATATGTATTCATAGATTTTCACACTTTTCTACTATAATTGTGTCTTACTTGGGTGAAGGTAATGTCAAGGCATTGTTCTGGATATGAGTGAGAAGATTTTTGTGTAGCACATATTTACATACACATTGGATTCATTTTTCAATTTTCCATTTGAAATACTGAATCCCTGACACTAACCCATACCCTACTAGACTCTGACTAATGATCCTAATATGATGGTGAAAAATAACCCAAAAAGAAAAGAAATACAAGCAGTTCAGAGGAGGCATGGTGTATAGTTGGAATTGCCTTTTGCATTATATTTTGTAGGAGTTATAAATCTAGTCAATTTTTTGTTGAAATAGTTCTACATGTGTTTTTAAAATTATCAAATATATGAATCCCTGTCTCCCTTTCTCTGTAGCCTATTCAGCACATGTATTTTTATATGCACATATAGAATCCTACCTGATATCACTCGTATACACTTGTGAGGTGGCTGAATTGGCAGATGCAAATTGAGAGAAGAGATCACTCCTCCTAAACGCTGTTGGAACTGAAAATTCAACCTATGGGTGAGAATCCTAGTTGAATAACATTATACATAATTTCATGTTCAGTAAAATTAATATTTTTCAATCTGTGGATTATATATATTTCATGATGAATTTCTATTGGCATATATATCGCTACTTTTTTTTATTGGTTGCTCAAAACATTACAAAGCTCTTGACATATCATATTTCATACATTAGATTCAAGTGGGGTATGAACTCCCATTTTTACTCCAAATACAGATTGCAGATTCACATCAGTTACACATCCATATTTTTACATAATGCCCTATTAGTTACTGTTGTATTCTGCTACCTTTCCTATACTCTACTATACCCCCTCCCTTCTCTTCCCATCTTTTCTCTCTACCATACCTACTGTAATTCATTTCTCTCCTTGTTTATTTTCCCACAACCTCTTATATGTAATTTTGTGTAACAATAAGTGTCTCTCTCCATTACCATGCAATTTCCCTCTTCTCTCCCTTTCCCTCCCACCTCATGTTTCTGCTTAATGTTAATCTTTTCTTCATGCTCTTCCTCCCTGCTCTGTTCTTAGTTGCTCTCATTATATCAAAGAAGACATTTGGTATTTGTTTTTTAGGGATTGGCTAGATTCACTAAGCATAATCTGCTCTAGTGCCATGCATTTCCCTGCAAATTCCATTATTTTGGCATATTTTAGTGCTGCGTAATCCTCCATAGTATATAAAAGTCACATTTTTTTATTCATTCATCTATTGAAGGGCATCTGGGTTGGTTCCACAGTCTAGCAATTGTGAATTGTGCTGCTATGAAAATTGATGTGGCAGTATCCCTGTAGTACGCTCTTTTAAGGTCTTCAGGGAATAGTCCAAGAAGGGCAATAGCAGGGTCAAATGGTGCTTCCATTCCAAGCTTTCACAGGAGTCTCCATACTGCTTTCCAAATTGGCTGCACCAGTTTCAGTCCCACCAGCAATGTACAAGAGTACCCTTTTCCCCACATCCTCGCCAGCACTTGTTGTTGTTTGACTTCATTATGGCTGCCAATCTCACTGGATTGAGATGGTATTTTAGGGTGGTTTTTATTTGCATTTCTCTTACTGCTAGAAATGGAGAGCATTTTTTCATGTACTTGTTAATTGATTCTATGTCCTCCTCCGAGAAGTTTCTGTTCAGGTCCTTGGCCCATTGGGTTATTGATTATATTATTGTATAATTTTCTGAGTTATTTGTATACTTTTTATACTCTAGATATTAGGGCTCCATGTGAAGGGTGAGGACTAAAAATTTGTTCCCATGATGTAGGCTCCATATTTACCTCTCTTATTGTTTCTCTTTCTGAGAAAAAAATAAATTCAGTTTAAGTAAGTCCCATTTCTTGATTCTTGTTATTAACTCTTGTTTTATGGGTGTCCTATTAAGGAATTCGGAGCCTGACCACACAATATGTAGATCGGAGCCAACTTTTTCTTCTATCAGACGCAGAGACTCTGATTTGAATCTAGCTCCTTGATCCACTTTGAGTTAACTTTTGTGCATGGCGAGAGGAGGGGATTCAGTTTCATTTTGTTGCATATGGATTTTCAGTTTACCAAACACCATTTGATGAAGATGCTATCCTTCCTCCATTGCAGGCCATTAGCTCCTTTATCAAATATAAGATAGTTGTAGCTTTTTGGATTAGTCTCTGTGTCCTCCATTCTGTACCATTGGTCCACCCACCTGTTTTCGTATAAGTACCATGCTGTTTTTATTATGATTGCTCTGTAATATAGTTTGAAATCTGGTATCGCTATACTGCCTGATTCACACTTCCTGCTTAGAATTGCTTTTGCTATTCTGGGTCTTTTATTTTTCCATTTGAATTTTATGATTGCTTTATCTATTTCTACAAAAAATTCCTTTGGGATTTTGATTGGCATTGCATTAAACCTATAGAGAACTTTTGGTAATATCGCCATATTGATGATGTTAGTTCTGGCTATCCATGAACGGGGTATATTTTTCCATCTTCTAAGATCTTATTCTATTTCTCTTTTTAGGGTTCTGTAGTTTGCATTATATAAATCTTTCACGTCTTTTGTTAGGTTGATTCCCAAGTATTTAATTATTTTGAGGAAATTGGGAATGCAGTGTTTGGACTCATTTTTGTTTCAGAAGTTTTGTCGCTAATATACAGAAATGCCTTTGATTTATGCATGTTGATTTTCTATCCTGCCACATTGCTGCATTCATTTATTAGTTCTAGTAGTTTTTTCTGTAGACCCTTTTGGGTCTTCTATGTATAGAATCATGTCATCTGCAAATAGTGATAAGTTAAGTTCTTCTTTTCCTATTTTTATGCCTTTAATGTCTTTCATCTCTCTAATTGCTCTGGCCAGTTTTTCGAGAACTATATTGAATAGAAGTGGTGATAGAGGACATCCCTGTCTTGTTCCAGATTTTAAAGGGAATGCCTTCAACTTTTCTCCATTCAGAATGATGCTAGCCTGAGGCTTAACATAGATAGCTTTTACAATGTCGAGGTAAGTTCCTGTTATCCCTAGTTTTTAAAATGTTTTGAACATAAAGGAATGCTCTACTTTGTTGAATGGTTTTTCTGCGTCTATCGAGATGATCATATGGTTCTTATCTTTAAGTCCAATGATGTTGTGAATAACATTTATTGATTTCCGTATATTGAACCAGCCTTGCATCCCAGGGATGAATCCTAGTTGATCATGGTGCACAATTTTATTGATGTGCCTTTCTATCCAATTCACCAGAATTTAAATGAGGATTCTTGCATCTAGGTTCATCAGAGATATTGGTCTGTAGTTTTCTTTCTTTGAGGTGTCTTTGTCTGGTTTCAGAATCAGGGTGATGTTGGCCTCATAGAATGAATTTGGCAGAGCTCCCAGTTTTTCTATTTCCTGAATAACTTGAAAAGTATTGGTATTAATTCTTCTTTAAAGGTTTTGTAAAACTCTGCTGTATACCCATCCGGTCCTGGGCTTTTCTTGGTTGGTAGTCTTTTGATTGCTTCTTCTAATTCATCCATTGATATTGGTCTGTTTAAATTGTGTGTTCCCTTATGACTCAGTCTGGGCAAATCATATGACTTAAGAAATTTATCGATGTCTTCACTATTTTCTATTTTATTGGAATACAGTTTTCCAAATAATTTCTAATTTTCTTCTGTATTTATGTTGCATCTGTTGTGATATTGCCTTTTTCATCCCGTATGTTAGTAATTTGAGTTCTCTCTCTTCTTCTCTTCGTTAGAATGGCTAAGGGTCTGTCGATCTTATTTATCTTTTCGAAGAACCAACTTTTAGTTTTGTTAATTTTTTTAATAGTTTCTTTTGTTTCAATTTCGCTCTGATTTTAATTATTTCTTGCCTTCTGCTACATTTGCTGTTGTTTTGCTCTTCCTTTTCTAGGGCTTTGAGATAAAGTGTGAGCTCATTTATTTGTTGTTTTTTTTTTTCTTTTTTTGAGGAATGACCTCCAGGCGATGAATTTACCTCTTAAAACTTCTTTCATTGTGTCCCATAGAATCTGATATGTTGTGTCTGTATTTTCATTTATCTCGAAGAATTTTTTTATTTCCTCCTTTATGTCTTCTGTAACCCATTGATCATTCAGTAACATATTGTTCATTTTGCAGGTGATGTATGATTTTTTCTTTTTTCTTTTATCATTGGTTTCCAGTTTCATCCCATTATGATCACAAAAAATTCATGGTATTATCTCCTCCCCTTTATATTTACTGAGGGTTGCCCATTGATCATTCAGTAACATATTGTTCATTTTGCAGGTGATGTATGATTTTTTCTTTTTTTTTATCATTGGTTTCCAGTTTCATTCCATTATGATCACAAAAAATTCATGGTATTATCTACTCCCCTTTATATTTACTGAGGGTTGCCCTATGGCATAACATATGGTCTATTTTTGAGAAGGATCCATGTGCTGCTGAGAAAAAAGTATATCCACTTGATGATGGTTGATATATTGTATATATGTCAGTTAAGTCTAGGGTATTGATTGTGATATTGAGTTCTATAGTTCCTTTATTGAACTTTTGTTTGGAGGATCTGTCCAATGGTGAGAGAGGTGAGTTGAAGTCACCCATAATTATTGTATTGTGGTCTATTTGATTCTTGAACTTGAGGAGAATTTGTTTTATGAACGTCGCAGCACCATTATTTGCTGCGTGAATATTGATAATTGTTATGTCTTGTCGGTGAATGGTTTCTGTTAACAGTATATAATGTCCTTCCTTATCCCTTTTGATTAAATTAGTCTTGAGGTCGATTTTATTTGATAGGAGGATGGCCACCCCTGCTTGCTTACGAGGTCTGTGTGCATGGTATAAATTTTCCCAATCTTTCACCATCAGCTTGTGTATGTCTTTTCCATTCAGATGTGTCCCCTGGAGGCAACATATTGTTGGATTTGTTTTTTTTTTAATTCAAGTTACAAGCCTATGTCACTTTATTGGAGAGTTTAAGCCATTAACGTTTAGAGTTACTATTGATATATGGTTTGTACTGCCACCCATGTTTGCCTATATCTTTTTTTTTTTTAATTAGATTGTTTCTCCATGATTAGCTTTTCCCCGCCCTCTGTCATTACTGGGGCACTTCCCACTGATGGTTTTCATTGTTGATTTTCATTTCTTCCTTGTGTAGTGTTTTGCTCCAGATGCTTTCCAATGCTGGTTTTCTGGCTGCAAATTCTTTTCGCTTTTGTTTATCATGAAATATTTTTATTTCATTGTCTTACATTAAGCTTAATTTTGCTGGATACATAATTCTTGGTTGGCATCCATTGTCTTTCAGTGTTTGAAGTACGTTGTTCCAGGATCTTCTCACTTCCAGCATCTGTGATAAAAAAATCCATTGTTAACCTTTTTGGTTTACCCCTGATTGTAATCTGTCTCCTTTCTCTGGTAGCTTTTAATATTTTCTCTTTGTTTTGTATATTGGATATCTTCATAACAATGTGTCTTGGCATGGGTCTACTGTGATTTTGTGTGCTCAGTGTCCTGTAAGCATCTACAATTTGTTTATCTGTTTCCATTTTTATTTCCTGAAAGTTTTCTCTAATTATTTCATTCAGCAGGTTACTCATTCCCTTGGTTTGAATCTCTGTACCTTCCTCTTTCCGGATGACTCATAAGTTTGTTTTTTTATGTTATCCCATATCTCTTGGATGTTTTCTCATAATTTTTTACAGCATTTCTTTCTTGGCTAGAGTTTTTTTCAAGATGATATATTTTGTCTTCATTATCTAACATTCTGTCTTCTACTTGCTCCACTCTGTTAATGATACTCTCAATTGAGTTTTTAATTTGGTTTATCATTTCCTTCATTTCTAGAATTATTGTTTGATTTTTCTAATAATCTCTATCTCCTGATAAAGATGCTTAATTTCTTATTTTATCTGTTTATGTAATTCATTTTCAATGCGTTCTTTCACTGTTTTTGTTGTCTCGTATCCTCTTTAAGGTTCCATTCCATCTGTCTAAGGTATTCCTTGAGTTCTTTATATGACCATTTTTCTGATGACTCTAGATGCTCTTGAATATTTAGGCTGTCCTTCATTGTTTGCACTTTTTTTCTTCCTTGCTTTTTTATGCTTCTCATGTTACTTCTTGTTCTGTTTGACTACTGAGTTACTGCTTACTCTTATAAATTAATTTGATGCTTGGAAGGAAAGATATTAGAAGGGAAGGGAAGAAGTCACTAAGGAGAATGAGAGTAGGCAGGTAGAATTCAAGGAAGGGGGTATAACAAAATTGAAAAGAAATGAAAAGACAAAAGAAAAAAATAGAAAATAAAGAAAATTTTAAGTAATAATGATAATTTAAAATTGAAAATTTAAATTTAAAATAATAATAATAATAATAATAAAATAAAAAATTAAAAAAAATAATAACATTAAAAAAGTTAAAGAACAACAACAAAAATGAAAATCAAAGAAAAAGAAAAGCATACAAATAAAATAATAATATTAATACATGCAGTCCTAGAGTTCAATTTACTTCTCTTCCAGTAGGTGGAGCTGTGTGCACTGGGCCAAGATTCTCCTCTCAATTAGCGGGAACCAATCACTGTGCAGCAGCTCTTCCTCCCAGACTGGGCGGGTCTCCAATCCTGAGTGCCTAGGGCCTTCTCTTGTGCTTCCTCAAGCCAGGTCCTGCTCACCTTTGACGCTCACCACAATACTGGTTACACGCCAGGCCTCTGCTCCTGGTAGCCCTGTTTTAATGAACACCTGGGCACACTCTCCCTGTTTGCCTCCCTCAGACCCTAAGTTTGTAGAGCTTTGGCCTGAGAACCCCCAGCGAATTTTCTTGTCCTCCGGGAGCCATGCCCCCGGTAGGTGGTGTAAGAGACCTCAATTGTCAGCACTGGTGGGAGTGGTAGCCGGGACTTCCACGCCGCGAGTCCCGAGCCAATCCTGATTCCCTAGGTCTGGCTATCGCGCTCCTGGGAGACCTGGGAGGGGCCATTACGGCAGAGCTGGGAAGGGCCCTTGAGGTTTCCCCATGGTTTTGAGAGAGATGGCAATGGGATTACACACTTGTCGCGTTGGTTTCAATGAAGTTATCTCCTCCGCCTGTAATGTCAGTTCTCTGCCATGGTCGTATCCCATTAAAATGGTGACCATTCGTTCCCTTTGCTGGGTGACCAATGCAACAGGTGGGTCCAGACTATATCTCCCAAGCCCCATTTCAATCCTGTGGCCACTGCCTATGAAGGCTCAGTTGTCTTTTAACTCTGTCAATTCAGAAAGACCGACCAGTTATTTCAGCGGGAATGTTAGTGCTGAGTCACAAAAACCAGACGAATCTAAGCTTGAATGCAGCCAATCCGGGCTCTGTGTGTGTTCTGAGGGGCCCAGACTGTTCGCCCCAGATTCACAACAGGTCAACATTGCCTAGTGATTCTGAGCAAACAGCATTTAGACAGTTTACCACTCCCTATGCCCGTGCAGCTGAAGAGATCATAGACTTGATTTCTCCATGCCTGCCTTCATAATGGATCTCCTGTATTGCTACTTTTTAATATCTGTGCATGTGCGTGTGTGTGTGTGTGTGTGTATATATATATATATATATATATATATATATATATATATATATACACTCTGCAGATTTTTCAAAATATAAAATATGAAATATATGTGTCTTATTATACACTCCCTAAATTCATTCATATTCATATCTGTGGATTTATAATCAACTTTCCACAATATTATTCTCAGAAATAATCATCCACCTGCAATACATATTGTTTCCTAGTACTGAGAATTAAATTCAGTGAATGGTGCATACAAACCCTAATATTTCTACAGTTACTTAGCCAGTTTAAAATCAATGCAAGTAGATTCCTAGGGGACATGATGTGTATTTTGACTTTCATTTTTATTCAACACTTGTACGTTACTATGTCTTCAGTTTATGCACATCATAGGATATATATTTCAGTCACAAATTAGAAAATTTATAGGAATTTGTTTCACGATCAATCACTTCCTGATTCAGAACACATGCATTCCTCCATGTTTCTTGACTAGTCTTTTCATGAGACTTCTTTCCAAACACATTATTTTTGTTTAACATCATCACTTATAAAGCAAAACTCAAACACCATTCATCATAAACCATAATCCTAATATTACCATTAGATATATAACTGGTTGGAATGAATGATTGTATATCAATATAAGATTTCTTATATATTTTCACATATCAATTCAATCCATTATTTAAAGTGGAATCAGTTATGTTATTTATTCATAGTATGGTCTATTCATGCATTATCTCTATGTTCATAGAAACAGTTTACACCTCTTTGTGCCCCTAATACTAATGTATACATCTTCATATTATTGCTCCCAGAAATGGTGAAAGAAATACTCATGTCACCTAATCTACATATACATTTTATCACAGTAATATTCTGAACAAAAAAAAAAAAATAAAATGTCACACTTATGATTGTACCAAAGCCTAAAAGGAAAGTGAATGTTGATAACTAACAGCATCCATGTCCAGGTTGCCTAATGCTCTCAAATGTCATTCCCATTTGTGACGACATATTTGTTTTTTCCTATGATTATATATTCAAACTCAAGCCTGTTGAAAATGTCTAATCCTATCACTCACTTTATACATTGCCTGATTTCGTAATGTCTCTATTGACACCTGCTTTCCTACATATTTTCCCCAGTTCATCATTTTGGCTGACTCTTCACATGTGCTTACATTTTCATTCACTCTCTAAACGAAACCCTATTGCTAAAGAAGCTTTTTATTCCAAATCATATACTCACTCTTCTTCCTAAACCTACTGACTATCTTCCTAATCCTACCGACTATCCCTTTTTGACTGGATGTTCTCTTCTACATTCAATCATCCAAGGTACTAGGTCCTATGCCATTGTATTTTGATTTAACTGAGACAATTGTACAGAACATAATTCAACACTAAGTATCCAAACCAAGGGCCCAATGCCCTTCTGGGCTTCAAATCTTTCTTAGATTCCCGTTTTCATACATATATTTCACCTATATATTCTTATAAATATCGCAGGTTCCCAATCCCATTATTCATCCTGCAGAATGATTCCTAACCCAAATCGAAAATATTATTAACCCTAACCATACACTAACTTTGCAGGAGAGCAGGAACTGTGTGGGTATTAAACTACAGGAATCCAGGGGATCTTCACCTGCTGAGAAACTCAAATGTTCATGCAGAAATGATCCCTGGTGAAGATGAAGGCAGCTATGAAGTACCTCAGAAAGCAAAAGTCATCTTCCATGGCAATCATTCTGGTAAGGATGAAGGGTTGTGTCTGAATCAGTCTCTCTCTTCTTAATGTATAGAACATGGACCAAACCAGTCCTGTGTGGAAGCTGTTCCCGGGTGCTTATGGTTGATACAGCATTCTAACTAGAGAAAGTGTCCCATGAAAATCGGGGCAGCCTCCACCTCATGGTACTTTTGGAAGCAACTGTTAGGACAAAGTGGTTGCCAAGGCAGTGACATCATTCAGATCCTGAAGGAAGTAATCTCACCTCACTTCCTTGGTGAGGGAACTCTCTGAACTTGGGATCCAGGAAGCCAGGCACCCAGAGACAGTCCCTGTTCTAGTCCCAGTGGTCTCACATGTTTGGAATTACCAAGGACAGAGTCAGTCTTTCTTGGTACCTACAGATGTGAGGATGGCCAAATGCCAGGAAACCTGTGAAGAGGGGCTTTTCCTGAGAAAGCAGGTAGAGTCTCACCGCTGACTCTTGAGAACTTCACAGAGTTGGCCAAGCAGACATGATCTGAGACAGAAGAGGTCATTTCCGGGGAACATAGTATGGCCCACCAGTCAGAGGACACTCCGGGGAGTCACAGACCTACTAGGGGGAAGGAGGTGCCTTTGTGGGTGTGGGTGTGAGTTTGTGGTTTTGTCTCATGTTCTGAGAATAGGTAGGAAAGGCGGTTTATTTGGTATGGAGTGGAATATTTCTATTAAGTCCTTTGACAAGGTGAGTGTTTCTATGTGTGTGTATCCCACTGAGTCCATTGTTGTAGACATTAGAAAAGACAATGCATCAATGGATGTGTCCTGTCTAGTAGAAAGCTTCCCAGCATTAATCCTGCCCAATTCATGAGTGGACTCTGGCTTGCCTTATGGATGGGCAACACCTACAAGCTTCCTAATTTCCTGTTTTCTCTCTCAATTCTGGCCACTCTCCAGAATAGTATCATGGTTTTGTGTCCAAGATTTGTACCACCTCCAAGATCTGTGACATGGCTATGTAATGGATAGCTGAAGGAAATGGCTAGCATCTCAGAAATCTCAGATATTTGTTGACCAGGAAAGTCTCAGTGGAGAAACCCTGCTTTGGTCCTTTTGCTTACCTATTGTTCTGTTGAATGTCAGGAAGTTTTTTGCCTCAAGCCACCACTTTGTGAAGCCTGAAAAAAAGAGTTTTCAAATGGAAATGAATGGGCATTACCTGTGGCTCTTTGCTTAA
Organism: Callospermophilus lateralis; assembly: GCF_048772815.1. NCBI lineage: Eukaryota > Metazoa > Chordata > Mammalia > Rodentia > Sciuridae > Callospermophilus > Callospermophilus lateralis. The sequence goes on from NW_027511850.1 coordinate 329,493, forward strand.
TTGCTTAGGATTGGGATGTGTCTGAATCAGCCTGTTGGCCCTGTGTGAGGCTGTGGCTTAGATTCTCAGCACCTGATGGATCTAAAGATAGATCCCATGTGTGCATCCAAAACCAAAATGGCAAAAAGATCATATATTTTTGATGAACTCTCTTGCCTTCCTCTCGTAGGTTCCTGATATCCATCAAGTGAGAATAGGGATCCTTTGGGTCAAATGTGTTCTTCAAAGCCCTGCAGAGGCTAGGCCATAGGGGCTTGATTTTCATGACTCCAATTCACTTAAAGAATCTAAACCCCAAAGCTAGAAGGCCTCAAGTTGGAGAAGCCAAGCAATATTAAAGGCAGGCCTATTTGATCACTCCTGGTTCACAGGAAGAGAGTCCATGCTACCCTGACTTTAGGCAAATGAGGGGCAGGGAGCTTATTTTGGACACTGTCGTGGGCTGCCTCACTAATGGGAACCTCCAGCCAGAGGATATGATGAGTGTCTATATGGAAGAAGATGAGGGCCATGTGAGAGTGTTTTGGTTTTAATTGTGGACATGTGTCTGGCGGTTGGAAGAGATCACTGGGTCAAACTAGGCTTGCACTCTGGTGTGATGCCCCTTAGAGACTGAGTTCTTTACTGATCTCAGAGAATTATTGCCAGGAATTGTGGTGGAATTTTAAATGGCCATGCATGAGAGTTGCCTTTGGAAAGTGACATCTAAGCCCAAGTTGACTTTCCACAGAGGACAGGGAATCTCAGCCAGGATATCACATGATATTATTCTTAAAGACTTGGCAGCCATATTTGAGAGTCAAAACACACATGGACCATACATTGTAGACCTCAATGGGCCTGGCTTAATCTGATTTTGGGCACTTTTGGAAGCCTTGCCTGTAAGAATTCTCCAGAGTTTTCATTGAAATGAGCTTCCTCACCATTTAATGGTTTCTGAGTGAATTGAAATCCACAGTGCCTCCAACTTCATCCTTGAAAATTGGCTAGATCAATAACATGAAATTTTTGAAATTCCCATGACCGGGTAGCACTGGAGAACATTTGGATGTCCTGTTGCTGATCATGAGTATACAGGACAGTGCCCTGATTGACTGGGTTTTATGAAAATGGTGTAGAACAGAGATTCCAGTAAGTTGGATTATGCTGAGTAGTTGTACTAGAGCAGTGGTTGGCAGGTGTGTGATAAAACATCTGTGGTGGGGGCATGTGGATCTGCCATTGGCTTCCAAATGGATTGTGACTGACATTTTGCAGTCAGTAGAACCTTATATGTAAAAGCATATTGTTATATGGAGAGGTTTCAGGGCAATGTTCAGAATCAGGTTGCTATGGTCAATGGGGCAAGCTATGTGGAATAGAAGCCTGGTTGGTGCATTCTCCTGCAGAACCCGACCCACCACACTGGACAGAACTCACTTCAGCACTGTGTCCCAGTTGAACCCTTGTATTTAATGAAGCAAATACCAAACTCCCAGTGCAGCAGCAAGAAATACCACGAAAGTGGAGGATGACCAAATGAATTTACAGTCCACACGGGGAGACACCAGTGGCCACAGTGTACCTACAAATAGAAAATTCAGCACTGCTGCCTCATGTTCATTGGAAAATAAGAAGCCATGTCCTCCAGGTCACATAGATGCAGAACCAGATTTGATGGTCTCACTACATATGAAGCTAATGCTTCTGACAACAGCATATATTTCATTGCCCAACCTCAGAGGCAGTTTCTTCAGATGTTAAGCTGGCAGAACTTCATGTTTTTGGAGTGATTACCCTGTCCCTTTTGGAAACTCCTCTACCACTTTCAAATTTGTGAACTTCTGAGCATTTTCCATTCCACATATGTATTCACAGATTTTCTAAATCTTCTCCTCTAATTGTGTCTTATGTAGGGCGAAGGTAATGTCAAGGCATTGTTCTGAATGAGAGTGGGAAGATATTTGTGTAGCACATATTTGCATACACATTGGATACATTTTCCAATTTTCCATTCGAAATACTGAATCCCTGACACTAACACATACCCTACTAGACTTTGACTTCTTATCCTAATTTGATGGAGAATAATAACCCAAACAGAATACAAATACAAGAGGTTCACAGGAGGCATGGTGTATAATTGGACTTGCCTTTCATATGATAAATGGTAGGTGTTATAAATCTAGCGAATTTTAATTGAAATAGTTCTCCATGTGTTTTAAAAGTTAACAAATATGTGAATAACTGTCTCCCTTTCTCTGTAGCCTATTCATCACATGTATTTTTATAAGCACATATAGAATTCTACCTGGTATCAGTCGTACATTTGGTGAGGTGGCTGGCTTGGCAGATACAAATTGTGAGAAGAGATCACTCCTACTTAATGCTGTTGGAACTGAAAATTCAACATATGTGTGAGCTTCTTAGTTGAACAACATAAATCCATGTACATTAAAATTAATATTTTTGGATCTGTGGATGATATATATTTCATGGTGAATTTCAATTCACATACATAATGCTACTTTTTAATGTCTGTGTGTGTGTGTGTGTGTGTCTGTGTGTGTGTATATATATATATATATATATATATATATATATATATATGTATATATATATATATTCACTCTCCAGATTTTTAAAAATATTTAGTATATTTTTTTATATCCTCCCTAAATTCATTCATATTCATGTATGTGGATTTATAATCAACTTTTCACAAGATTATTCTCAGAAATATTCCTCCACCTGAAATACATATTTTTTTCCTAGTACTGAAAACTAACTTTGGGGGATCACATGATGGCGGCGAATGGAGTGCATTACCCCCATGTACCGCGTCACTGTGCGGGAGAATGACGAGTTAGAACGGCTAAAACCTATCTTGTTAGGAATTTCCAGCAAATTTGGGGTGCTCCACAACCTAGTGGACATATATCCATCTCACGAGGATCAGCTACGGGGGCTCAAACGCGAGTGATTTGTCCGCACGGAGGGTCATGCTGCTTATTCAGCAAATTGCCCTGCAGCTAGAGTCTGTGGCGCGCACTGGGAAACGACGAGATAGCATCGCAAATATACAGTGGTGCGGATTCTATGGGCTCCTGCCAGCTATGCAATTACTGTGCTCAGTGCTGAATTCTGGGATTGAGACGGGGATGGATGCGGTCCAATTCCGTTCTCCATACCGGTCAGACCACAGAGGAAGCCAGCGTCCACCATCTTGAAGAGCTGACGTCACCATCCCTGTTTTCGAATGATCGCAGCTCATTCAGCTATAGAACAGGTAATTTCAGGATGCCATTCACCTTTGTCTCGCAGACAAATTACTCAGGCTCAGTGCTAAAGAACCCGCAGAAACTGCGTCTTGGAGCCTGCTCCTATTAGAACATACACTGAGCCCAGAGCGGCCAAATTTGGCCTCCCCGAACTGATCTTGCTCAGGGCAAAAGAACCCGTGGAAACTGCTTCCCGGTCCGGGTCTTGCTGAATAATGTGGACATAAATATCAACCGAGCCTTCATAGGCAGTAGCAACAGGATTGAGACGGGGCTTGTGAGGGCAAGTCAGGACTCACCCATTGCATTGGTCACCCAGCAAAGGGAACGAAATGCTGCCTTTTGCATGGGATACCAACATGGCAGAGATCTGATGTCATCAGAAAGCAGCGGAGGAGATAACTTCATTGATACCAGCGGTGACAGAAACAGTTAGTCTCCTGGTAAAGAAAGTGAGTCACAAACACCCGAGTCTCTCTCACTTTTTCATCAAGCCAGAGGGGCAGAGCAGAGCCGCTGCCCATGGTCGGAACAGGCCCAGCGACACACCTGCATGATAATCACTTCACCCCAGTTGGAATAGAGGAAGAGCAGAGCCGCCGCAGGTGCCCAGAACAGGCCCAGTGACCAGCAGGCGTGGTAGTAACGTCACCTCAATTGGAGTAGTTGCAGAGCAGAGCCTTCTCCCGCGCCTAGTACAATCCAAGTGGCCCACCGGCATGGTAGTCACGTCATCCCAATAGGGGTAGGGGCAGAGCAGAATCTTTGCATGTGCCTGGAACAGGCCCAGCAACCTACCGGCTTGGTAGTCACGACACCCCAATTGGAGTAGCGGCAGAGGAGAGCAACCACCCAAGCCCTCAAGGTAGACAACTTTGCACCTGACCAGCAGAAGAGGCCCAGCAGCCTGCCAGCATGGCAGACACTTCACCCATTTGGAGTAGGGGCAGAGCAGATCCATCGCCCATGCCCTCAAGGTAGGCAGACCTGTGACCGACCACAGAACAGGCCCACCCACCCGCCGGGGTGGTAGTCACGTCACCCCAATTGGAGTAGGGGCAGAGCAGAGCCGCCGCCCGCGCCTCCAAGGTAGGCAGACCTGCGACCGATCGGCAGACCACCCCAGGGGTCCACGGGTGTGGTAGACACGTCACACCAATTGGAGGAGGGGCAGAGCAGAGCCGCCTCCCACGCCTGCATGGTAGGCAGACCTGCGACCGATCAGGAGAACAGGCCCAGCGGCCCATCAGCGTGGTAGATAGATCACCCCAATTGGTGGAGCAGCACAGCCACCCCCCGCCCCTGCAAGGAAGATTTTTCAAATATACAAGAGCAATATAAATATATAGGGGGAAAATTTCAAAATCACAACAGTTTCACCAAGCAGAAAGAAACGCGAGCCGTATGAAAAGACAAAGAAAAAAGGACCACAAGCACTGCAGGTCAACACAAATTTAGAAGAGTTAATAGCTGCAGCAGGTGGAATGTCAGATAAAGAACTCAGGATATACATGCTTCAGATGATCTGGAGTCTCCAGGGAGACATTAGACAGCAAAATTAGACAATGAAAGATCACTTCGACAATGAATTACACAAACAAATCCAAGAAGCAAAAGATCAATTATACAGGGAGATAGAAGTTGTAAAAAATAACAAACAGAAATCCTAGAAATGCAGGAAGCAATAAACCAACTTAAAAACTCAATTGAGAATACTACCATCAGAGTAGAACACTTAGAAGATAGAACATCAGACAATGAAGACAAAGTATTTCAACTTGAAAAGAACATAGACAGCTCAGCAAGACTGTTAAGAAACCATGAACAGAACATCCGAGAAATATGGGATAACATAAAGAGACCAAACTTTTGAGTCATTGGGATACAGGAAGGTATAGAGGTCCAAACCAAAAGAATGAGCAATGTAATCAATGAAATAATATGAGAAAATTTCCCAGACTTGAAGAATGAGACAGACTCCCAAGTCCTAGAAGCCAACAGGACGCCGAATGTGCAAAATCATAAGAGATCCACACCTAGACACATTATAATGAAGATACCCAACATACAGAATAAAGAGAGAATTTTAAAAGCTACAAGAGAAAGAAAGCAGATTATATTTAGGGGTAAACCAATTAGGATAACAGCTGATATTTCAACACAGACTCTGAAAGCTAGAAGATCCTTGAAATATATGTTTTTGTCAGGAGCTTTAGCTTCATTTCTAGTGAAAGCATCAAAGCTGTGTCTGCATCTATGTAACCTGGAGGACATGGTTTCTTATTTTCCAAAAGACATAAGGAGGCAGTGCTGAATTCACTCTTTGTAGGTAAACTGTGGCCACTTAAGGCTAAGTGTCTCCTGTGTGGACTGTAAGCCATTTGATCATCCTCCACATTTCATGGTGTTTCTTGCCGCTGCACTGGGAGTTTGGTATTTGTTTCACTAAATAAAACGAGTTCAACTGAGACCCAGTGCTGAAGGGAGTTCTGTCATGTGTGGTGGGTCAGAGTCTGCAGGAGAATTCACCAACCAGGATTCTATCCGACATAGATTGCCCCCTTGACCATAGCAACCTGATTCTGAACATTGCCCTGAAAATCTGCATATAAAAAGATGCCTTTACATGGAGAGGTTTCAGACATATAAGTTTCTGCTGATGCACCATGTCAGTCTCAAGCCCTTTCCAAGCAATGGCAGATCCACATGGCCCCACAAGAGATGTTTTATCACACACCTGCACACCACTGCTCTAGGCCCACTATTCAGTAGGCTACAAGTTACTGGCATTTCTATTCTACATCATTTTCATGAAACCCAGACAATCAAGGCACTGTCTGGTACACTCATGATGAGCAAAAGGACATGAAAGGTTCTCCAGTGCCACCAGGTCATTGGAATGGAAAAAATTTCATGGTATTTATGTAGCCACTTTTCAATGATGATGTTGGAAGCACTGTGGGTTTCAATTCATTCAGGAACCATTAAATGGTGAGGAAGCTCATTTCAATAAAAGCTCTGGAGAACTCTCACAGGCAATTTTTCCCAAGGAGTTGGCTAGATCTCAGTTTACAAGGGCGAATCTCATTAGTGGCCTATTCCACTGCCACACAAATGACCACAATTGAAACCAAAACACTCCCACATGACCCTCATCTTCTGCCATAGAGAAACTCATCATAACCTCTTGCTGCAGGTTTCCATGAGGGGTGCAGCCCAAGACAGTGTCCAAAATAAGCTCACTTACCCCTCAATTGCCTAAAGTCAGGTTGGCCTGGACACCCTTCCTGTGAACCAGGAGTGATCAAATAGGCCTGCCCTTAATACTGCTCTGCTTCTCCATTTTGACTCTTACTGATTGTTGAGTATAAATTCCTTTGTGTGAATTGGAGTCATGAGAAAATCCAAGCACCTATGCATTAGCCTCTGCAGGGCTTTGAAGAACTCATTTGACCCAAATGATATCTATTCTCACTTGATAGAGGTCAGGACTTACAGAGGAAGGCAAGAGACTTCATCCACATTGACTGCTCTTTTGGCCATTTTGGTTTTGGATTCACAGATGGGATCTTTCTGTAGATCCATCAGGTGCCGAGAATCTAAGCCCCAGCCTCACATAGGGCCAAGGGGCTGATTCAGACACATCCCTTTTTAAGCAATTAAGCAAACAGCCACAGGTGATGCCCATTCATTTTCATTTGAAAACTGTTTTCTTCAGGATTTACAAAGGGGTTGCCTGAGGCAAAGAAATTCCTGACATTCAGGGCAACAGAACAATAGGTTAGCAAAAGGCCCAAAGCAGGGTTTCTCCACTGAGACTTTACTGGTCACACTGATATCTGAGTTTTCTGAGATGCTCCCATTGCCTTCAGCTATCCAGTACATGGCCATGTAACAAATCTTGGAGGCGGTACATATCTTGGACACCAAATCATGAGACTATTCTGGAGAGTTGCCAGAATTCAGGAAGAAAACTGGAGCTTAGGAAGATAGTAGGGTTGTCCATTCATAAGGCAAGCTGCAGTCCATTCATCAATTGCACAGGATGAATGCTGGGAAGCTTTCTACTAGACAGGACACTTCCATTGATGCATTCTCTTTTCAAATGTCAACAACCACGGACACTGTGGGATACACTTTTTGAAACCCTCGCAGTGTCAAACGACCTTCTAGAAACAATCCACTCAAAAACAAACAATCCACTATTCCTACCTATTCTCAGAACATGTGACAAAACCACAAATTCACACCCACACCCACAAAGCACCTCCTTCCCAGAAGTAGGTCTTTGATTATCCGGAGTTTCCTCTGACTGGTGGGCCATACTATGTTGCCCCGAAATGGCCTGTACTTTCTCAGATCTGGTGTCTTTGCCAGAACAACTACCTGCTTTCTCAGGAAACAGCCATATTCATAGCTTTCCTGGCATTTGGCCATTCTCACAACAGTTGGTACCAATAAAGACTGACTCTGTCCTTGGTAAATACAATCAAGTGTGCCAACTGTGACTGGGACTGGCTCTGGGGGCCTAGCTTCCTGGTTCCAAAGTTCAGAGAGTTCCATTACAAAGGAAGTGAGGGGAGGTCACTTTTTTCAGGAACTGAATGAGGTCACTGCCTTGGCAACCACTTTGCTCTAACAGTTGCTTGCAAGGGTCCCATGAGATGGATGCTGCCCCAATTCCTGTGACATTTTCACAAGTTAAAATGGTATATCAAACATAGCCACCCAGGAACAGCTCTCCACACAGGCTTGGTTTGGTCCATCTTCTCTACATTAAGAAGAGAGAGGCTGATTCAGACACAACCCTTCATCCTGACCAGGCTGTTTGCCATGGAAGATGACCTTTGCTCTCTCAGGTTCTTCATACCTGCCTACATGTTTTCCAGGGATAATTTCTGCATGGACAATTGAGGTTCTAAGTAGGTGGAAGATCCCCTCCATCCCTGCATTGTAAGACCAACTCTGTTCCAGCTCTTCTGTAATGTTAGATTGAGGGAACTGTGTATGGTTAGGCTTAAAAACCAGTTCGATTTGGGTTAGGAATCATTCTACGGGATGTATAATGGTATTGTGTAACTGCGATACTTACAAGAATATATAGGTGAAATATAAGTATGAAAACAGAAATCCAGGTAAGATTTGAAGTCCAGAAAGTCATTGGGTCCTTGATTGGATTACTTAGCTTGAATTACGTTCTGCACAGATATGTCAGATAAATTGATATACAATGGCATAGGAACTTGTACCTTGGATGATTGATTGTAGAAGAGAACATCTCCTCAAACAGAGATAGTCAGTAGGATCAGGAAGATAGTCGGTAAGTATCAGAAGAACAATGAGTATAGGATTTGGACCAAAAGGTATTTAGCAATAGGGTTTCAGTTAGAGAGTGAATTTCAATAACAGCACATGTGGAGGGTCTCCAACAATGATGAAGTGGGGAAAATATGTAGGAATGCAGATATCAATAGAGACATTAGGAAATCAGGCAAAGTATAAAGTGAGTGATAGAATTAGATATTTTCAACAGGGTTGAGGTTGAGCATATAATCTTAGAAAGAAACAAATATGCAGTCATCAATAGGATTGACATTTGAGAGCATAAGGCACCCTGGACATGGATGATTTTAGTAATCCATGTTCACTTTCTATTTAGGATTTGGTAGAATCATAAGTGTGACCTTTGAATTTTGTGTCCAGAATATTACTGTGATGAAATGTATATGTAGATCAGGTGACATGAGTATTTCTTCCACTATTTCTGGAAGCAATATTTTGAAGACGTATAAATTTGTATTGGGGCTACAAAAAGGTGCACCCTGTGTCTATGAATACAGAGGAAATGCATGAATAGACCATACTGTGAATAAATAATAAAACTGGTTTCAACTTGAAATAATAGATTGAAATAAATGTGAAAATATATAAGAAATCTTATATTAATATACAATCATTCATTCCAACCCATTATACATTTAATGGAAATATGAGGATTTTGGTTTATCATGAAAAGTGTGTGAGTTTTGCTTCAAATTGATTATGGAAATCGAAAATAATGTGTTTGGAAAGAAGTCTCATGAAAAGGTCAGTCAAGAAACATGGATGAATACATGTGTTCTGAAGCAGGAAGCGATTGAAAGTGAAACAAATGCCTATAAAATTGCGAAATTGTTGATGAAATATATGTCCTATTGTGGTAAGCCATTGTTGTAGATTGTGGCCGCCATTAGAAGATGGCGCCAGCTTCCACTGTGGCCTGTGATAAACAAATTCTTTTTTGGAGAGTTGGCACGCTATCTCTTGCCACCCTATAAGAAAGATCCACGCAGCGGCTTAAGATTGGTACGTGGGAGACTTTATTAGGCTGTGCTTGGGCGCTCGCCAGTAGAGAGGGGGGTCACAAAAAGATATTTTAATCAAGGCCTGAATAAACTGCTGAAAGAAGATTCCTGAGTTGCGTCTTCCTTGCTGGCAAGGGGTCGCGACAAGTGGTGCTGAAAACCCGGGAACCAGAACTTTCAGCAGTCAGGGGTGGTGAACCAGTTAGTCCCAGGTAAGTAGGACCCGCGGTCAAAGCGGAGATCAGTCCTAGATAAGTGGGACCCGCTATCAAAGCGGAGATCAGTCCCAGATAATTGGGACCCGCTATCAAGGCGGAGATTAGTCCTAGGTAATTGGGACCCGCTATCAAAGCGGCAGCTCCTCTGTAAAGCCAGAGAGAGCATTACATCTTATTGCAGCTGCACTGTGTACTTTCGCTTTTACTTTCACTTTTGTTTTTTGTGTGTCTTTTGTTGTGCCATGGGTGTCGTATCTTCAAGTCCGCTTCTCCTGGCCCTAGATAACCTGTTACGTTCCAAGGGCCTAGAAGTGAAATGTAGTACTTTACAGAGATTTTTACAGAAGACAGATATTGTTGCACCGTGGTTCGCGTTCTCGGGTAGCCTCACTCTACCTAGCTGGGATAAGTTAGGCACAGATCTTGACTTTGCTTCTGAGCAGGGCATATTAGATGTTGGGGTGATACCACTTTGGAAGATGATCCGTAGTTGCCTCGCAGATGGCAGATGTCAGGAAGCACTTACTAAAGGTCAAGAAGTTTTAGAGCAATTACATGAAGAAAGATCAGAAATGGCAGGCAGTGAGGTATTTCAGGAGGGTGGGAGTGTGCGGAGCGAGAAACAGGGGAGGAGGCGATTGTCTCTGGCACGGAGTGAAATATATCAGGAGGAAGGGAATGTGCAGAGCGAGAAACGGGGGAGGAAACGCTTGTATCCAGATCTCAGTACACTGCGCACACTCCCATGCAAAAGTGGGTCAGAAGAGGAGGACGATGAGGAGGAGGAGCTCGGGAGACTGTCTTTGCAGCTAGGAAGTCTAACTATGGGAGAAGGGAACAAAAATAAACAGGAGCTCAGAAGAAAAAAAAAAAAAATGATCCTCCAGACCCGCCGCCGTACGGTGGGTGTGTTTCGAGGAGAGCTTTCCATGCCCAAACACGGGGCCTGTTAACATTTTTACTGATGGTTCCAAGTCTGGAATGGGAGCCTACATAATTAATGACTCTCCCCCTATCCAGCATCAATTTGCTCCTGGAAATCCACAATGGGTAGAACTACAAATTGTTATTGAAGTTTTTAAACATTGTTCTTTTCCTTTTAATCTTATTTCGGACTCCAGCTATGTGGTACAAGCACTAAAAGTCCTGGAGGCCGTGGGAACTATTAGTGATGCCCACAATGTGTCTGTTTACTTTACTCAGCTTCAACAGCTTATCTCTAACCGCACTGCTTCTTTTAATCCAATGCATATCAGGGCTCACACCTCTCTTCCTGGTCCGTTATCCCAAGGTAATGCCTGTGCGGACTTAGCCACTAGAGGTCAATTGATATGCTTGGCTTCCTCCTTAGAGGGGCCTAAGTTGTTTCACCAAAACTTCCATGTTAATGCATTAACGCTGCGCAGGCGTTTTTCCATTTCAAGAGCGGATGCTCGGCAGATAGTATTGCAATGTCCCCATTGTGTCACATTTCTTCATCCCCCTAATTATGGAGTAAACCCACGGGGATTAAAGCCATTGATTGTTTGGCAAATGGATGTGACACATATACCTGACTTTGGTAACCTTAAGTATGTGCATGTTTCCGTTGATATGTGCTCTGGAATTATCCATGCTTCTGCTATATCGGGAGAAAAGCCACGTAATGTCATTACTCACTGTTTAGAGGCATGGGCAGCATGGGGTGCACCTGCATCCCTTAAGACTGATAATGGAACTGCTTATACTGGCAGACAATTTACAGCTTTTTGTTCTACTATGGGAGTGCAACTTACTCATGGTTTGCCTAATAATCCTCAAGGACAAGGCATTGTTGAGCGTGCTCATCGCACCTTAAAGGAAACTTTACAAAAACAAAAAGGGGGAATAGGAGCTGAACACACTCCTAAAGAACGCCTGTCCTTAGCTCTATTTACCATTAATTTTTTGAATTTGGATATTCATGGTCGCTCTGCGGCCGATAGACATGTGTCCCCTCAGCCCTCTGTGATTGGCTATGTTAAGTGGAAGGATGTTCTTACGGGCCAATGGAACGGCCCTGACCCTGTGCTGACATGGGCACGAGGATCTGTATATGTTTTTCCCCAGGATCGTACGGAACCGTTGTGGGTCCCTGAACGCTTGACAAGAAGAGTCTCGACATCAACTGACCAGCAACAAGAGATACCACAACAATCCTGTGATGAAGATCTTCATTCTGCTAAGTGCTCTGGCTCTGGTGCTGGTGCCGATGGCACAGGCGACACCAATCCGGTGGTGGGCAGTGGCACGGGCCTGGCCAATGCCGATGCCGGTTCATGGTAATTCTAGTGTCCTCCCCACTCTTTTTTCAACCTCATGTGAGATGTTTGCTCCCTGTGCCTCTCCTAGAGGGGACATGGAGAGCATTTTTAATCAATATCAAGTTAATCTCACAGGAGTTTTTTGTTTCAGCCTTAGAAACGCTAATTGCATTAGCCTTAAGACCAAAAATTTGACTAACTGGGAGGACCCATTGCGGTCCAATCAGGTCTCAGGAAGCATTATCAGTGCTGTATTGAGCAAGGTAGCTTCGGGGAAGCAATCAGGCTCAGAGACCCCCGCAAACAGCAGCTCTGCTCTTAACATAACTACCTTGGCTATTATCTCCGAGGTACTAATCCCAGTGCCTCCTTTTTCTAGTAGTATTTATAATGCCACTCATTTCAAGGCCTCTCCTTACTGTTCCCCTAATCTTGGTTTCCCCCCAACATTTACACCTTGTCAGGATCATTCTTGGGAGAAACATCAAGTTGCTAAAGGTTTCTCCCTTTCCCCCTCTCTTAATAGGTATGTTTATAACTTTAACAATAGTGCCAGCTCCTCTACAGGAGTAGGTTGGTCCTGGTTTCAATGGCTGATTTCCAATGAAAAGGGGGCTTCAGCCAATATTTCTGCACTGGCTCAGTTGCTAGGAGCCAAAAGTTGGCTGGCTAATATTTCTGGTACTGTTAGGGAAAGTGAACAAGGTAATAGACTTACATCTGTTTCATTCAACTCTCTGTTGTATAATGCCACATTGCCTCCTGCAATGGTCTGTGTCCAATCCCCCTTCTTATTCCTTTTGGCTGAGGCCACCTCGTCGGGGATGCTGGATTGTTCTCATACTACCTGTCTCTTATCTGAGTGTTGGAATGGTTCCTGGACTGTAGCAGTGATTATAAAAATTCCAACTTTTGTCCCAATCCCGGTCACTGCGGATCCTGATAAATTCCCTATTGTTGAGCTACTTAGAGTCCGCAGAGATTTTGGAATCACAGTGGCTATAGTGACAGCCGTGGCGGTATCTGCTGCTGCAGCGGTTACGGCTGGAGTGGCTATGGCCAATCAAGTACAAACTGCTGCCACCATTAATCACCATTAATCAAGTTGTCCAACAAACTTCCACCATACTTGAATCCCAAAATACAATTAATCAACATATTTTGTCAGGGATTTTAGCTGCCAACCAAAGAATAGACTTATAATTTTGTTCAACTAGGAAGTTCACCCATAGGTTGAATATTCAGTTCCAAAAGCGTTTAGGAGGAGTGATCTCTTCTCACAATTTGTATTTGGTGAGGAAGCCACCTCACAAAAATGTAGGTGTGATACCAGGTAGCTTTCGGTATGTGCATATAAAAATACATATGTTGAATAGTCTACAGAGAAAGGGAGACAGTAATACACATATTTTGAACTTTAAAAACACATGGAGAACTATTTAATAAAAAATTGACTAGATTAATAACACATAAACTTTATCATGCAAAAGGCATGTCCAAATATACATCATGCCTCCTTTGAACTGCTTGTATTTATATTCTGTTTGTGTTATTTTTCTCCATCATATTAGGATTAGTAGTCAGAGTCTAGTAGGGTATGGGATAGTGTCAGGGATTCTGTATTTTGAATGGAAAATTGGAAATTGTATCCAATGTGTGTGCAAATATGTGCAACCCAAAACTTCCCACTCTGATCCAGAACAATGCCTTGACATTACCTTCGCTCCAAGTAAGACACAATTAGAGGAGAAGAGTTAGAAAATTGTGAATACATGTCTGGAATGGACAATGCTCAGGAGTTCACAAACTTCGAGATGGTAGAGGAGTTTCCAAAAGCAAGGGATATGGTAAACACAACACCAACATGGAGCTCTTCTGGCCTAAAGACTGTTTGAGAAACTGCATGTGAGATTGGGCACTTGAAATATAAGGTGTTGTCAGAAGTTTTAGCTTTATTTTTAGTGAGACCATCAAAGATGGGTCTGCATCTATGTGACCTGGACGACATGTTTTCTTATTTTCCAATGAACATGAGGCAGTAGTGCTGAATTCTCTCTTTGTAGGTAAACTGTGGCCACTGGGGGCTTAGTGTCTCCCCGTGTCGCTGTGAAGCCATTTGGTCATCCTCCACTTTTCGTGGTGTTTCTTGCTGCTGCACAGTGAGTTTGATATTTGCTTCACAAAAAACAAGGAGTTCAACTGGGACACAGTGCTGCAGGGAGTTCTGTCACTTGTGGTGGGTTAGAGTCTGCAGGAGAATGCACCATCCAGGCTTCTATCACTCATTGCTTGCTACAATGCCCCCTTTTCCATTGCAACCTAATTCTGAACATTGCCCTGAAACCTCTCTATATAACAAAGTGTCTTTACATAAATGGGTCTGCTGGCTGCTGCAAGTCAATCACATGCTATTTGGAAGCCAATGGCAGATTCACATGGCCCCACCACAGATGTTTTGTCACACACCTGCCCACACCTGGTCAAGGCGCACTACTCAGAAGGTTCCAACTTACTGGCATCTCTGTTCTATGCCATTTTCATGAAACCCAGTAAATCAAGGCCCAGTCTGGTACACTTATGATGAGCATCAGGAGATCTAACTGTTCTCCAGTGCCACCTGGTCATGGGAATTTTAAAAATTTCATGGGATTTATCTAGCCATTTTTCAAAGATGAATTTGGAGCCACAGTGGGTTTCAATTCATTCATGAACCATTAAATGTTGTGGAAGCTCATTTCAATGAAAGATCTGGAGAACTCTCACAGGCAAGGCTTCCCAAAGAGTGGCCTAAAGGTCACATGAGGCCAGGCCCATTGAGGTCTACAATGTTAGTTCCATGGGTGTTTTGACTCTCAAATATGCCTGCCAAGTCTTTCAGAATAAAATCAGGTTATATGCTGGCTGACATTCTCAGTGCTTTGTGGAAAGCCACCCTGGGCCTAGATCTCAGTTTCCAAGGGCAACTCTAATGCGTGGCCTCCTAAAATCCCAACACAATTCATGTCAATACTTCTCTGAGGTCAGTTCCAGAACTCAGTCTCTAAGATGAATCAAACCCGAGTTAAAGCCCAGGTGGACCCAGTCTTCTCTTCCAACAGCCAAATAAATGACCACAATTAAATCCAAAACATTCCCACATTGCCCTCATCTTCCTCCATATAGACACTCATCATTACCTCTGGCTGGAGGTTTCCATGAGGGGTAAAGCACAAGACAGAGTCTGAAATAATCTCCCTTGCCCTCATTTGCCTAAAGTCAGTGTGACCTGGACACCCTTCCTGTAAACAAGGAGTGATTTAATAGGCCTGCCACTAATACTGCTCTGCTTCTCCAATTTGAGGCCTACTGACTGTCAGGTATAGATTCATTATGTGATTTGGATTCATTAGAAAACCCAAGCACCTATGGGCTAGCCTCTGCAGGGATTTGAAAAACTCGATTAATTCAAAGGATCCCCAAATTCACTTGATGGAGGTCAGGAACCTAACAGAGAAAGGCAATAAACTTCGTCTAAAATGACTGATTTTTTAGAAATTTTGGTTTTGGATGCACACATGGGATCTTTCTTAAGATCCATTAGGCGCTGAATATCTAAGACACAGCCTCACACACGGCCAAGAGGCTGATTCACACACATATCTCTCAAAGCATTTTAGCAAACAGCCACAGGTGTTGCCCATTCATTTCCATTTGAATACTGTTTTCTTCAGGATTCACAAAGGGGTGGCCTGAGGCAAAGACCTTTCTGACATTCAGGGCAACAGAGGAATAGGGATGCAAAAGGCCCAAAGCAGGTTTTCTCAACTGAGACTTTCCTTGTCACACTGATATCTGAGTTTTCTGAGATGTTCCCTTTCCTTTCAGCTATAGAATACATGGCCATGTCACAGAGGTTGGAGGTGGTACATAACTTGGACAAAAAACCATGAGCCTACTCTGGAGAGTGGCCAGATTCAGAAAGAAAACAGGAACTTAGGAAGATAGTACGTGTTGCCCATTGATAAGGGAAGTCACAGTCCATTCATAAATTAGGCAGGATAAATACTGGAATTCTTTCTACTAGACAGGACACATCCATAAATGAATTCTCTTTTCTAATGAATACAACCACGGACACAGAGAGTTACACAGACATAGAAACTCGCATTGTCAAAGGAATTACTAGACACAGTCCACTCCAAACCCAACAAACTGCCTTTCCTACTTATTCTCAGAACATGAGAAAAACCACAAACTCACTCCCACACCCACAAAGACACCTCCTTCCCCCAAGTAATTCTGTGACTATCCTGAGTGTCGTTTGACTGGTAGGCCATACTATGTTCCCCCAAATGGACTGTCCTGTCTCAGATATGGTCTCCTTGGCCAAATCTGTGACGTTGTCAGGAGCCAGAAGTGGGCAAGTACCTTTTTCTCAAGAAAGGTCCCTCTACACAGCTCTCCTGGCATTTGGCCATCCTCACATCAGTAGGTTCCAGGAAACACTGACTCTGTCCTTGGTAAATCCAAACAAGTGACCTCACTGGGACTTGGACTGGGACTGGGACTGGCTCTGGTTGCCTGGCTTCTGCATCACAAGTTCAGAGAGTTCCATCACCAAGGAAGAGAGGTGAGATCACTTACTTCAGGTAGTGAATGAGGACACTGCCTTGGGAATCACTTTGTCCTAACAGTTGCTTCCAAGGGTCTCATGAGATAGAGGCTGCCCCTACTTCCTGTGACACTTTCACAAGTTAGAATGGTGAATCAACCATAGGCACCCAGGAACAGCTCTTCACACAGGCCTGGTATGGTCCATATTCTCTACATTGAGAACAGAGAGGCTCATTAAGATACAACCCTTCATCCTGACCAGGTTGTTTGCAATTGAAGATGAGTTTTTCTCTTTAAGGTCCTTCATAGCTGTTTATATCTTCTCCAGGAATCACATCTGCATGGACCTTTTAGGTTTTCAGCATATGGAAGATCCCCTACATTCCTGTATTGTAAGACCAACACTGTCCCTGGTCTTTTGTTAAGTGAGATTGTGGGAACAGTGTATGTTTAGGGTTTAATAACATGTTTGATTTGGGTTAGGAATCATTCTGCTAGATGAATAATGGTATTGGGAACTTGTGACATTTATTAAAACATAGAGATAAAATATAAGTATGAAAACAGAAATCTAGGTAAGATTTGAAGCTCAGAAGGACATTGAGCTGTTGATTGTGATACTTAGCTTTGAATTATGTTCCGCATATATGTCTCAGATAAATCGATAATCAATGGCATAGGACCTTGTACCTTGGATGATTTAATGGAAAAGAGAACTTCCACTCAAACAGGGAAACTCAGTAAGATTAGGAAGATAGTCAGTAGCTTTCAGAAGAAGAGTGAGTACAGGATTTGGACCAAAAATTCTTTATCAATAGGGTTTCGGTTAGAGAGTGAAAGTAAATATCATCACATGTGAAGAGTCACTCACATGGTGAACTGCGGAAAATATTTAGGAAAGCAGACATCAATAGAGACATTAGGAAATCAGGCGAAGTATAAAGTGAGTGATAGGATTAGACATTATTAACTGCATTTAGGTTGAATATATAATCTTAGGAAGAAACAAATACGTAGTCACCAATAGGATTGATATTTGAGACTATTAGGCAACCTGGACCTGGATGTTTTTAGTAATCCATGTTCAGTTTCCATTTAGGCTTTGGTACAATCATAAGTGTGACTTTTCTTTTTGTGTCCAGAATATTACTGTGATACAATGTATATGTAGATAAGGTGACCTGAGTATTTCTTCCACCATTTCTGGGAGCAATATTTTGAAGAAGTATAAATTAGTATTCGGGGTACAAACAGGTGTACTCTTTGTCTTTGAATATGGAGAATATGCATGTATAGACCATACTGTGAATAAATAATATAACTGGTTCCAACTTTAAATAATGGATTGAATTGAAATGTAAAAATATACAGGAAATCTTATATTGATATACAACCATTCATTCCAACCCGTTTTACATCTAATGGTAACATGAGTATTATGGTTTATCATGAAGAGTGTGTGAGTTTTGCTTCAAATTGATTATGGAAATTGAAAATAATTTGTTTGGAAAAAAGTCTCATAAAAAGACCAGTCAAGAAACCTGGAGAAATACATGTGTTCTGAAGCAGGAAGTGACTGAAAGTGAAACAAATGCCTATAAATTTGCGAACTTGTAGATGAAATATATATCCTATGATGTGCATTAACTGAAGGAGTAGTAATGTGCCAGTGTTGAGTAAAAATGAACGTCAAAATAAACATCATGTCCCATAGGAATCTTCTTGCATTGATGTTAAACTGAGTCAGTTAATTTAGAAATATTAGGATTTGAATGCACCATTCACTGAAGTTAGTTTTCAGACCTAAGAAACAAATATGTATTTCAGGTAGATGAATATTTCTGAGAATAATCTAGTGAAAATTTGATTATAACTAAACATACATGAACATGAATGAATTTTGGGACTGTACATAAGACACATCTATTTCATATTTTGAAATATATGGAGAGTGTGTATATATATATATATATACACACACACACACACACACACACACAACAGACATTAAAAAGTAGCAATACATATGCCAATTGAAATTCTTCATGAAATATATATCATCCACAGATCCAAAAATCTTCATTTTACTGAGCGTGGATTTATGTGTAATATTGTTCAACTACGAAGCTCACCAATAGCTTAAATTTTGAGTTCCAACAGCGTTTAGGAGGAGTGATCTCTTCTCATAATTTGTATCTGCCAAGTCAGCAGCCTCACAAAAATGTACGTGTGATACCAGGTAGGATTCTAAATGTGCATATAAAAATATATGTGCTGAATATGCTACAGAGAAAGGGAGACAGGAATTCACATATTTGTCAACTTTAAAAACACATTGAGAGAGGGAGGGGCAGATCTGCCAATCGCTCCTTCAAGGTAGGCGGACCTGCGACCCACCGGCTGAACAGGACCAGTGGCCCACCACCGTGGAAGACACATCGCCCTGGTTGGGGGAGGGGCAATGCCGCCGGGCCTGCAAGGTAGGCAGACCTGTGACCCACAGCAGGACAGGCCCAGCAATCTGCGGAGGGGCAGAGACGCCCTCCGCGCCTGCAAGGTAGGTGGACCTGCGACCACCGACAGACCAGGCCTATGGCCTGCCAGCATGGTAGACACATCGTCCCGGTTGGGGGAGGGGCAGAGCAGGCACACGCGCCTGCATGGTAGACAGACCTGCAAGGGACAGACAAAACAGACCCAGTGGCCCGCAGATGGTCAAAGCTGCCGCCCACGCCTGCAAAGTAGCCCGACTTGCGACCCACTGGCAGAACAGGCCCAGTGCCTGCAGAGGGGCAGAGCTGCTGCTTGCACCTTCAAGGTAGGCGGACCAGCTACCGACTGACAGAACAGGCCCAGCAGCCTGCTGGTGTGGTAGGCACATTGTCCCAATTGTAGGAGGGGCAGAGCCACCACCCGTGCCTGCGAGAGAGACTTTGAAACTATACAAGTAATAAAAATATATAGGGGAAAAATTCAATAACACAACAGTTTCACCAAGCAGAAAGAAACATGAACAGAATGAAAAGACAAGGAAAGAAAGGACCATAAGCAATGCAGGTAAAGTCAACTTTAGAAGAGGTAATATCTGCAGCAGATGGAATGTCAGATAAAGAACTCAGGATATACATGCTTCAGATGATCTGGAGTCTCAAGGAAGACATTAGAGAGCAAAATCAGACAATGAAAGATCACCTTGATAATGAATTACATAAAAAAATCCAAGAAGCATAATATCAACTATGCAGGGAGATAAAGATTATAAAATCAAACAAACAGATATCCTAGGAATGCAGGAATCAATAAACCAACTTAAAAACTCAATTGAGAATACTAACAGCAGAGTAGAACACTTAGAAGATAGAACATCAGACAATGAAGACAAATTATTTCAACTTGAAAAGAACACAGACAGCTCAGGAAGACTTTTAAGAAACCATGAGCAGAACATCCAAGAAATATGGGATAACATAAAAAGACCAAACTTAAGAGTCATTGGGATACAGGAAGGTATAGAGGTCCAAACAAAAGGAATGAGCAATATATTCAATGAAATAAAAGAGAAAACTTCCCAGACTTGTAGAATGAGACAGAATCGCAAATCCTAGAAGCTTACAGGATGCCAAATGTGCAAAATTATAAGAGATCCACACCTAGACATATTATAACGAAGATGCCCAACATACAGAAAAAAGGAGAGAATTTTAGAAGCTACAAGATAAAGGAAGCAGATTATATTTAGTGGTAAACCAATCAGGATAACAGCTGATCTTTCAACACAGACTCTGAAAGCTAGAAGATCCTGCAATAACATTTTTCAAACACTGAAAGTAAATGGGTTCCATCCAAGAATTGTGTATCTAGCGAAATTAAGCTTCAGGATAGAAGATGAAATTAAAACTTTCCACGATAACAAAAGTTAAAAGAATTTGCAGCTAGAAAACGATTTCTTCAAAACATCCTTGGCAAAACACTACAGGAAGAGGAAATGGAAAATAACAATGAAAACCAACAGTGGGAGGTAGGACAGTAAAGGGGGGAAAATAATCAAGGAGGAAAAAAACCATGTTTAGTAACATAAATATACAAATATGGCTGGAAGAACAACCCATATCTCAATAATAACCCTAAATGTTAATGGCTTAAACTCACCAATTAAGAGACACAGGCTAGTAGAATGGATCACAAAACAAGACCCAACAGTATGCTGCCTACTGGAGACACATTTGTTAGGAAAAGATATACATAGACTGAAGGTGAAAAGTTGGGAAAAATCATATCACCAATATGGACTCGGAAACAAGCAGAAGTGTCCATACTCATATCAAATAAAATAGATTTCAAGCTAAAGTTAATCAAAAGGGATAAAGAGCAACACTACATACTTCTCAAGGAAACCATACACCAACAAGACATAACAATCATAAATATATATGCCCCAAACATTGGTGCAGCTATGTTCATTAAACAAATTCTTCTCAAGTTCAAGAGTCTAATAGACCACCATACAATACTCATGGGAGACTCAAACACACCTCTCTCACTACTGGACTGATCTTCCAAACAAAAGTTGAATAATGAAACTATAGAACTCAATAACACAATTAATAACCCAGACTTATGATATATATAGAATATACCACCCAACATCAAGCAGCTACACTTTTTTCTCAGCAGCACATGGATACTTCTCAAAAAATAAATCATATATTATGTCACAGAGCAACTCTTAGACAATATAAAGGAGTAGATATAATACCAGGCATCTTATCTGATCATAATGAAATGAAACTGAAAATCAACGATAAAAGAAAGAAGGAAAAATCATGTATCACTTGGAGAATGAAAAATAAGTTACTGAATGATCAATGGGTTATAGAAGACACCAAGGAGGAAATTAAAAAATTCTTAGAGATAAATGAAAACACAGACATAACATATCGGAATCTATGGGACACATTGAAAGCAGTTCTAAGAACAAAATTCATTGCTTAGATTTCATTCCTTAAAAAAAGGAAAAAAAAAACGAAAAATAAATGATCTCATACTTCATCTCAGAATCCTAGAAAAAGAAGAGCAAAACAACAGCAAAATAAGTAGAAGGCAAGAAATAATTAAAATTAGAGCTGAAATTAATGAAATCGAAACAAAAGAAACAATTGAAAAAATTGACAAAACTAAAAGATGGTTCTTTGAAAAAATAAATCAAAACGACAGACCCTTAGCCAAGCTAACAAAGAAAAGAAGAGGGAGAACTCAGTATCACAACAGATAGTTCAGAAATACAGAAGATAATCCGAAATTATTTTGAATTCTTATTTTTCAATAAAATAGAAGATAGTGAAGGCATCGATAAATTTCTCAGTCATATAATCTGCCCAGATTTAGTCAGGAGGATATAGGCAACCTAAACAGACCCATAACAATTGAGGAAATAGAATAAACCATCAAAAGACTACCAATTAAGAAAAGCCCAGGACCGGATGGGTATACAGCAGAGTTTTACAAAACCATTAAAGAGGAACTAATACCAATACTTTTCAAGCTATTTCAGGAAAAATGCAAAAATCCTCAATAAAATTGTGGCGAATTGGATACAAAAACATATTAATAAAATTGTGCACCATGATGAAGTACGATTCATCCCTGGGATGCAAGGCTGCTTCATTATACAGAAATCAATAAATGTTATTCATCACATAAATAGACTTAAAAATAAGAACCATTTGATCATCTCGATAGATGCAGAAAAAGCATTTGACAATGTTCAGCATCCCTTTATGTTCAAAACTCTGGAAAAACTAGGGATAACAGGAACATACCTCAATAATGTAAAAGCAATCTATGCTAAGTCTCAGGCTAGCATCATTCTGAATGGAGAAAAATTGAAGGTATTCCCTCTAAAATCTGGAAGAAGATAGGGATGCCCTCTCTCACTACTTCTGTTCAACATAGTTCTCGAAACACTGGCCAGAGCAATTAGAGAGATTAAAGAAATCAAAGGCATAAAAATAGGAAAAGAAGAACGTAAATTATCACTATTTGCAGATGACATGATTCTATACTTAGCAGACCCAGCAAGGTATACAAAGAAACTATTAGAGGTAATAAATGAATTCGCCAAAGTGGCAGGATATAAAATCAATATGCATAAATCAAAGGCATTCCTGTATATCATCAACAAATCCTCTGAAATAGAAATGAGGACAATGACTCCATTCAAAATATCCACACACACAAAAAAAAAATACTTGGGAATCAACCTAACAAAAAGGGTGAAAGACTTATAAAATGAAAACTACAGAACCCTAAAGAGAGAAATAGAAGAAAATCTTAGAAGATGGAAAATATACTATGTTCATGGATAGGCAGAACTAACATCATCAAAATGGCAATATAACCAAAAGTTCTCTATATGTTAAATGCAATGCCAATCGGGTCTAAAAGCATGCAATGGAGGAAGGATAGCATCTTCAACAAATGGTTCTGGGAAAACTGGAAATTCATATGCAACAAAATGAAACTGAATTCATTTCTCTCGCCATGCACAAAAGTTAACTCAAAATTGATCAAGGAGCTTGATATCAAATCAGAGACACGGCATCTGATACAAGAAAAAGTTGGCTATGATCTACATACTGTGGGGTTGGGTTCCAAATTCCTCAATAGGACACCATTAGCACACGACTTAATACCTAGAATCAACAAATGGGACTTACTCAAACTAAAAAGTTTTTTCTCATCAAAAGAAACAATAAGAGAGGTAAATAAGTAGTCTACATCCTGGGAACAAATCTTTACTCCTCACACTTCAGATAGAGCCCTAATATCCAGAGTATACAAAGAACTCAAAAAATTAAACAATAAGAAGATGAATAACCCAATCAACAAATGGTCCAAGGACCTGAACAGACACTTCTCAGATGAGGATATACAATCAATCAATAAGTACATGAGAAAATGCTCACCATCTCTTGCAGTCAGAAAAATGGAAAACAAACCCTCCCTAAGATACCATCTCACTCCAGTATGATTGGCAGCCATTATGAAGTCAAACAACAAGTGCTGGCGAGGATGTGGGGAAAAGGGTACACCTGTACATTGCTGGTGGGACTGCAAATTGGTGCAGCCAATTTGGAAAGAAGTATGGAGATTTCTTGGAAGCTAGGAATGGAACCACCATTTGACCCAGCTATTCCCCTTCTCGGTCTATTCCCTAAGACCTAAAGTGTGCATGCTGCAGGGACACTGCTACATTGATGTTCATAACAGCACAATTCAAAATAGCAAGAGTGTGGAACCAACCTAGATGCCCTTCAATAGATGAATGGAAAAAAAATGTGGCATTTATACACAATGGAGTAATACTCTGCATTAAAAAATGTCAAAATCATAGAATTTGCAGGGAAATAGATGGCATTAGAACAGATTATGCTAAGTGAAGCTAGCCAATCCCTAAAAAAACAAATGCCAATAGTTTTCTTTGATATAAGGAGAGTAACTAAGAACAGATTTGGGAGGAAGAGCATGAGAAGAAGATTAAGATTAAACAGGGGTGACAGGTAGAAGAGAAAAGGAAAGAGAAGGGAAATTGCATGGAAATGGAAGGAGACCCTCATGGTTATACAAAATTACATACAAGAGGAAGTGAGGGAAAAGGGGGGAAAAACCAAGGGGGAGAAATGAATTACAGTAGATGGGGTAGAGAGAGAAGATGGGAGAAGAGGGGATGGGGGATAGTAGAGGATAGGAAAGACAGCAGACTACAACAGACACTAGTATTGCAATACGTAAAACAGTGGATGTGTAACAGATGTGATGCTGAAACCTGTATACGGAGTAAAAATGGGAGTTCATAACCCACTTGAATCAAAGTGTGAAATATGATATGTCAAGAAATAGGTAAATTTTGAACAACCAACAATAAAAATTAAAGGAAAAAAAACACATAGAGAACTATTTCAATGAAAAATGAACTAGACATATAACACCTACGCTTTATCATGCAAAAGGCAAGTCCAACTATACACCATGCCTCCTCTGAACGGCTTGTATTTCTATTCTGTTTGTGTTATTATTCTCCATCATAGTAGGATTAGTAGTCAGAGTCTAGTAGGGTATGGGTTAGTGTCAGGGATTCAGTATTTTGAATGGAAAAAAAGGAAAATGAATCCAATGTGTATGCAAATATGGGCTACACAATAAATTACCCACTCTCATCCAGAACAATGGCTTCACATTACCTTCGCCCCAAATAAGACACAATTAGAGGAGAAGAGTTAGAAAATCTGTGAATATATATCTGGAATGGAAAATGCAAAGGAGTTCACAACATTGGATGTGGTAGAGGAGTTTCCAAATGTAAGGGACAAGGTAACACTCCACAAACTTGGAGCTCTGCTGGCCTAAAGACTTCTTGAGAAACTGCCTCTGAGGTTGGGAACTCAAAATATATGTTGTTGTCAGGAGCTTTAGCTTTCTTTCTAGTGAGACCATCAGAGCTGGGTCTACCTCTATGTGACCTGGAGGATGTGGTTTCTTATTTTCCAATGAACACTAGGCTACAGTACTGAATTATCTCTTTGTAGGTAAACTGTGACCACTGGGGTCTAAGAGTCTCCCCGTGTGGACTGTGAGGGCATTTGGTCATTCTCCACTTTTCGTGGTGTTTCTTGCTGCTGCACTGGGAGTTTGGTATTTTCTTCACGAAATACAAGGAGTTGAACTGGGACACAGTGCTGGAGGGAGTACTGTCATGTGTAGTGGGTCATGGTCTGCAGGAGAATGCACCAAACAGGCGTCTAGCCCACATAGATTGTCCCCTTGTCCATTGCAACCTGATTCTGAACATTGCCCTAAAAATTCTCCATATACCAATATGCATTTACATATAAGAATTTCCTGGCTGCACCACGTCAGTCACATGCCATTTGGAAGCAATGGCAGATCCACATGGCCCCACCACGGATGTTTTATCACAAACCTGCACACCACAGCTTGCGCCTACAATTGAGGAGTATTCAACTTACTGGCATCTCTGTTCTACACCAATTTAATGAAACTCAGTCAATTAGGGCACTTTCTGCTACACTCATGATCAGCAACAGGGCATACAAAGGTTCTCCAGTGCCACCTGGTCATAGGAATTTCAAAAATTTCATGGTATTTATCTAGCCATTTTTCAAGGTGGAAGTTGGAGGCACTGTAGGTTTCAATTCATTTAGGAACCATTAAATTGTGAGGAAGCTCATTTCAATGAAATCTCTGGAGGACACTAACAGGCAAGTCTTCCCAAAGAGTAGCCAAAAGGTCACATGAAGCCAGGCCCATTGAGGTCTACAGTGTGAGGTCTATGTGTGTTTTGACTGGCTGCCAAGTCTTTCAGAATAAAATCTTGTGATATCCTGGGTGAGATTCCCAGTGCTCTGTGGAAAGCCACCCTCGGCCTAGGTCTCAGTTTCCAAGGGCGAGTCTCATGTGTGGCCTCCTAAAAACTCAACACAATTCATGCCAATACTTCTCTGAGTTCAGTTCCATAACTCAGTCTCTAAGGGGAATCAGACCAGATTTCAAGTCCTGGTTGACCTACTCATCTCTTCCAACCCCAACACAAATGACCAAAATTAAACCAAAACATTCCCACATGACCCTCATCTTATTGCATATAGACACTCATCTTAACCTCTGCCTGGAAGTTTCCATGAAGGACACAGCCCAAGACAGTGTCCAAAATAGGCTTCCTTGCCCCTTATTTTCCTAATGTCAGGGTGGCCTGGACACCCTTCCTGTGAACCAGAAGTGATCAAATAGGCCTGCCGTAATACTGCTCTGCTTCTCCAATTTGAGGCCTACTGACAGTGGGGTTTAGAATCTTTATGTGAATTGGAGTCATGAGAAAACACAAGCACCTCTGGGCTAGCATGTGCAGGGCTTTGAAGAAATCATTTGACCCAAAGGATCCCTATTCTCACTTGATGGAGGTCAGGAACCTTACAGTGGAAGGCAAGAGACTTTATGCTCAATGACTCCTCTTTTGGGCATTTCGGTTTTGGATTCACACATGGGATCTTTCTTTATATCGATCAGGTGCTAAGAATCTAAGCCAAAGCCTCACACAGGGCCAAGAGGCTGATTCAGACACACCCCTTTCTAAAGCAATTAGGCAAAGAGCCACAGGTGAGGCACATTCATTTCCATTTGAAAAATGTTTTCTTCCAGCTTCACAAAGGGGTGGCCTGAGGCAAAGAAATTCCTGAAATACAGGGAAATAGAACAAAAGGTAAGCAAAAGGCCCAAAGCACGGTTTTTCCACTGAGACTTTACTGGTCACACTGATATCTGAGTTTTCTTAGTTGCTCGCCATTCCCTTCAGCTATCCAGTACATGGCCATGTCACAGAGCTTGAAGGTGGTACTTCGCTTGGACACAAAACCATGAGCCTATTCTGGAGAGTGGCCAGAATTCAAAAATAAAACCAGACCTTAGGAAAATAGCAGGTGTTGCCCATCGATAAGGGAAGCCACAGTGCATTCATATATTCGGCAGGATGAATGCTGGGAAGCTTTCTACCAGACAGGACACATCCATTCATGCATTCTCTTTTCTAATGTTTACAACCACGGACCCAATGGGATACACAGACATAGAAACACTTGCCTTATCAAATCGCTTATTAGAAACAGTTCACTCCAAACCAAACAAACCGCCATTCCTACCTATTCTGAGAACATGAGACAAAAGCACAAACACACACCCACACCCACAAAGCACCTTCTTCCCCCAAGTAGGTCTCTGACTATCTGGAGTGTCCTCTGACTATTGGGCCATACTATGTTCCCCTGAAATTGCCTGCCCTGTTTCAGATCTGGTTTCCTTGGCCAACTCTGTAAAGTTGTCAGGAGGCAGCGGTGATCCACTACCTGCTTTCTCAGGAAAGGCCACTCTTCAGAGCTTTCCTTGCTTTTGGCCATCCTCATATCAGTAGGTACCAACAAAGACTGATTCTGTCCTTGGTAAATCCAAAGAAGTGAGACCACTGCTACTGGGACTGGAATGGGATTTGGGTGCCTGGCTTCCTTGATCCCAAGTTCAGAGAGTTCTATCACCAAGGATGTGAGGTGAGGTCTGAGGTCACTTCCTTCAGGAACTGAATGAGCTCACACCCTTGGCAACCACTTTGTCCTAACAGTTGCTTACAAGGGTCCCCTGAAATGAAGGCTGCCCCTACTTTCTGTGACAGTTTCACAAGTTAGAATGGTATATTAACCATAGGCAACTGGGAACAGCTCTCCACACAGCCTGGTTTGGTCCTTCTTCTCTACATTAAGAAGAGAGAGGATGATTCAGACATATCCCTTCATCCTGACCAGGTTGTTTGCAAGAGAAGATGACTTTTGCTCACTCAGTTCCTTCATAGCTGCCTACAACTTCTCCAGGGATCATTTTTGCATGTACCTTTGAGTTTCTTAGCAATAGGAAGTTCCCCTACATTCCTGTATTGTAAGACCTACTCTGTCCCTGCTCTTCTGTAAAGTTAGATTGAGGGAACAGTGTATGGTTAGGGTTAATAACAGGTTCAATTTGCATTAGGAATCATTCTGCTGGATGAATAATGGTATTGAAAACCTGCGATATTTACAAGAATATATAGGTGAAAATTAAGTATGAAAACAGAAATCTAGGTAAGATTTGAAGCCCAGAAGAGCATTGGGACCTTGATTGTGATACTGAGCTTTGATTTATTTTCTGCACAGATGTCTCAGATACATCAATATACAATGGCAAAGGTCCGTGTATTTTGCATGATTGATTGTCAAAGACAACTTCCAGTCAAAAAGGGATAATCAGTAGGATTAGGAAGATAGTCGGTAGGTTTAGAAAGGAGAGTGAGCATAGGATTTGGACCAAAAGTTCTTTAGCTATAGGGTTTCAGGTATAGAGTGAATGTAAATGTCACCACATGTGAAGAGTCAGTCACAATGATGAACTGGGGAAAATATGTAGGAAAGCAGATATCAATAGAGACATTAGGAAATCTGGCAAAGTGTAGTCCGTAGTGAAAGGTTAATAAAATAGGTACTTATCACTTCCTGTTTTCTGTATGCTTAATAAAACACTGTTGAAATCTTGAGAAATGTTTGCTAGTCTTGTTCCCAGAATGTGCTGTCCTCAGCTGCCAAACTGCAGAAAGTAATTCCTCACCCGGTTGCCCACAAACAGCTCACTCGCCCGGACCCATCAACAAACATCCTGCCCTGCCCTCTCCAAGGAAAGTATATAAGCTCTGCTTAAGCTGTTCTCAGGGCTCTCTGCTCTATTCAAGTGAACTCTGAGCCCCAGCATGCTGGACCCATAATAAACCCTTTGCTTTTGCATGAGACAGTCTCTTGGTGGTTTCTTCCCCGGACGCTCGCCTGACCTTTACATATGGAGGTTCCACTGAGATCCAGCAGCGGCAGATGAGAGACCCCAACGGGCTCCTCTCGGGGTATGTAAGGTGCCTCTTTCTAGTTTCAGGTTTCAGGTTAGGGCTTGGCAAATGGCTGTTGATGAAGAGTGTGAGCTCTCTCCGATGGTGGCTGAGAGACATGTCATAGAGCCACAGGCCACGTCACTGGGGGACTCCCCAGAGGACTTGGGAAATCGAGGAACAATAGTCTCCTCGACTCAGTGATATTTTGTTTCAGATTCGGTATTGCCAGCCCATCGGGTTTTGCCGGCTACTCAGTCCTGGTCTCAGTGTTGGACGTCCATTGCCTGTCTTTATTGTATTGTCTTGTCTGTGTCGTGTGTCGTTGCTTTTACTGATTGTTTATCTTTCATTATGGGATAGAGCACTTCAATTCCTCTTTTGCTGACCCTTGATCATTGCACCAAAGTCCGCTTAAGGGCTCAGAATCTTTCTTTTTCAGTTAAACGCTGGACCTGGCAGACTCTCTGTGCCTCAGAATGGCCCACCTTTGGATTCAGATGGCCCCTAGAAGGATCTTTCTACTTCCCACTAATTTAAAAAGTCAGAGATATTGACTTTCAGCCAGCGCCACATAGACATCAGGATCTAGAGACATATATCTTAACTTTGCAGGACCTCTGCAATTCTCCTCCTCCATGTGTGAAGCTTTTCCTTGCCCCTGCCCCTGCTCCTACTCTTTCCGTCATGCTCTCTCAAACCTTCTGCTTCTCCTCCTCCTTCAACCTCTGTTCTCCCTGAGTCACAAGATTTGACTCTACTGGACTCTCGTCCTACTACTTATTCCCTGCCCTCGTCCCCCAACCCCCAACACCCTCTAAGTAATTCCCCTGCTGCTGTCTCAGCCTCTCCGCCATTGGAGGAAGCTAAGCGAGCCCAGCGCACTCCAGATAACTCCCCTGCGGAAAACACAGCCCCTCCTTTCCTGGAGGTTGCTGGCCCGGCTAAAGGAATTTGCCGGCGTTGAATGATTGAAATCCCTGGAACTCACGTGATGCTCCCTCTCCATTTCTAAGGAACAATGATTGATGACAACCATGGGGGAAAAATGCAAGCCTACCGGTATTTACCTTTCTCCTCTTCAGACCTAAATAACTGGAAAAATAACAATCCCCCTTTTACCGAGGACCCCACCTGGGTCTCAGGTGTGGTTGAGTCATTGATGTTTTCACACCAGCCTACTTGGAATGACTGCCAACAACTCCTAGGGACTCTCTTCATGACAGAGGAACAAAAGAGAATCTTCCTGGATTCTAGAAAAAAATATTCTCTGACCAGATGGGTGACCGACAAAACTTCCCAACATATGCAAAGCCGCCTTTCCCTTGCACCGACCCAACTGGGACCCCAAAACCTGTGAAGGTAATGAGCATCCTTCCTCTTATTGCCGGGCTCTAATAGTGGGTATCTTAGTGGCCGCTAGGCGACCAACTATTTTGACCAAGGTAAGAGAGATTATTCAAGGGACTGATGAATGTCCCTCCATGTTCCTACAGAGAATTATGGAGGCATATAGCATATTTAATCCTTTCGATCCTCAGGGAGAGAATCAAAAGGCATCTGTCATGGTGGCCTTTATTGGGCAAGCTGTTCTGGATATTAAAAGACAGTTACAATGCTTAGATGGATTACAAGATATGACTTTGAGAGGTTTAGTCAGAGAAGCCAAGAAGGTATACTATAAGAGAGAAACTGAGGAAGACTAGGGAGCAAAGGGAGGATAAAAGAAACAAAAGACAGACTAAGGCATTGACTAAGATCCTGGTCACAACAACAAATAGACCAGAAATTAAGAAACATGGAGACAGGAAGGGACACCGGGGCCCACACAAGAGGCCACCCCTGGCCTCAATTCAATGTGCCTACTCTAAAAAAAAGGACACTGGGCTAAAGAGTGCCCTAGAAAGAGACAGCCAGGCCAGCTGGACATTCTGACTCTGTAGGATTACTAAGAAAGTCGGGGCTCAGATCCTCTCCCCGAGCTCAGGATAACTTTTGAAGTGGAGGGGACCCCAGTATACTTTGAAGTGGATACAGGGGCAAGATATTCTGCCTTTAAGGCCCCATTGGAACCTCTATCAAATAAAAGGTCTCTAATTCAAGGGGCTAATGGCAGTAAATATCGGGCTTGGAAAACTAAGAGGACCATGGACCAGGGGAAAGGAAAAATCCATCACTCATTCCTAGTAATCCCAGAATGCACGGCCCCATTGATTGGCAGAGATCTGCTCACAAAGCTCTGGGCCAAAATAACTTTTTACCCTGAAGGCCCCCAAGTGGAATTTCTAAATCCTTCAGTAAAAACTCCTATAATCACGGCTCTAACTATGTCAGTAGAAAATGTACATCAAATCACTCACCTTGGTTCAAAGAAACTGCATTCATTTCTGAAGGATCAAGAACAGAGTTTTCCATTAACCAACTCACAGTGAAAGGAAACAACTGAATGGATAACAAAAGCCTGTTGGGTCCATCAATTGGTTAATTCTTACCCTTCCAAGCTTCCTGCAGGAAAGCACCTACGAGGAACCAGACCAGGACAATTCTGGGAAGTGGACTTTACTGAAATTAAGCCAGCAAGGAATGGACTTAAATATCTCCTAGTCTTTGTAGATACATTTTCAGGATGGATTGAAGCCTTCCCCCCCCAAAAAAAAAAGAAAAGAAAAGAAAAAAAAATGAAACAGCGCAAATGGTGGTAAAGAAGATCCTGGAAGATATTTTTCCAAGGTACGGCCTGCCTAAAGTAATAGGGTCTGATAATGGACCGGCGTTCGTGGCCCAGGTAACTCAGAGGTTAGCAAGGACCCTGGGGATTAATTGGAAGTTACATTGTGTTTACAGACCCCCGAATTCAGGACAGGTAGAAAGAATGAATAGAACCATTAAAGAGACCATAACGAAATTAAACTTAGAGACCGGCATAAAAGATTGGACTATGCTCCTGCTTTATGTACTGTTTCATGCAAGAAATACTCAATCTATTTCTTTGTGTAACCTCACACCCTGTGAAATTCTCTATGGTGTCCCTCCTCCAGTAAGGGACCTACCCCAACTCTAAGACCTAACGATTCCTTCCACACCCCCTTGCTTAACAGACTTAAAGCTCTTGAAAGAACTCAGGGATACCTGTGAAAACAGATGGCCACTGCCTACCAACCTGGGGATGAGGGGACTCTACAGCGATATCAAGTAGAGACTTCGTCTATGTTAGACGACATCTGGTGTCATCCCTGGAACTCCGCTGAAAAGGACCATACCAGGTGCTACTTATAACACCTACAGGGTAAAGGTAGTCAAAATCACTTCCTGGATCCCTACATCTCATCTGAAGCCTGTGCCCTGTCCAGACTCTGGCTGGAAACTGGAAAAGACTGGAAACCCTTTCAAATTGTGGATTCGCTGTGTGGATAAGGCTATAGACTCTCCCCTTGACCACCAGTAGTCCTAACCCTCATAAGCCTGTTCAGCAGCGATGGCTGATCACAAATCCTACTGGAACGGAAGTATGGTCTATCTTGCATACAGCCCGCTTAGGGACCTGGTGGCCATCTCTCCAGCCAGACATTTGTCAGCTGCGTATAGGTCTTCCCGATTGGGATATCCTTAATGAAGAGGATCCCACTAAAATTCCATTAAATTCCTTCCATACCATAGATAATGGAAACAAACATTATTGATGTAGGGACACGCGAGCCAGATGCTGCTTGGCTAGCCTAGATTACTATGTTTGCCCAGTGTACTATCAAAGCCACAAACAGTCAAGGCTGTGTGCGGGGAACGCCAACATCTTCTGTAAGTCATGTGGATGTGAGCATACAGGGACTGCCACATGGAACCCAAACTACTCATGAAATTCTCTACACAGCATTGGCCATATTACCAATTAGACAATCAAAACCGATGTCCCCCAGAGGGGTCTCTAGATCCTCAAATTCTGTGTGACCTTTTTTACTTCTGCAAGTGCTCAAAAGGGTGAAAGGAGATTCCTCTATGTGGAGGCCTTTTCTCTCCATTGCTCACATCGTGAACTATGCTTCTCCAATACATGCTCACCCTCAGCCTTCTGCTCTAGACTCTCTGTTGTCACTCCCACCTCATCAACTTGATTTCTCCCCTCCAATTACTATATTAAAAACCCAAACCTCCACCGTTTCTCAGACCATTGCCCCATTGCTGAGGTAGCAGGTACTGAGGTAACCCTCCACTCACTCACTCCTCTCTTCTCCTGTCAGTGCCCACACTGGGTCCCACCAGGTCCTCTTACCAGCTAACCCAAAGCTCAAACCAGCTGAGAAGAGCCCTCAGACCCCTATCCAAGATGTAATGAAAATGGCCTTTAAAGTTGCTTTGCCATCACTGAAAACAGGTTACTAAGAATTTAAAGTCCCTTACAGGCTTTTTGGGATACTCACTCCCATCTCCCGCTCTGTTCTACCCGTTCTACTACTCATGTTTTTGTTGCTAGGAAGATCTCAAAACCCTTTTCCATTATTTTTTTACATCTCTCCTTCCTCATTCTCAGATCCAAAGAGCTGCTCTCAGCCCTGCATTCTCCGTCTTCCCCCTCTGTACCAGGCCCACAGGAAAGTCTTAACTGACCTTATCCAGAAGTTTTCACCATGGCTAACTTTAGGACTTTCAGCAAAAGAGTCCCTATAAAAGAGTTCAGTGTAGATAAACTTACTCTTTTTGTGTTGCCCTGGTCTACCTGGCAACTGGCTGAAAAAAATCAGCACTCCTGAGCTAGACACACCCTTACTAGTTTTTCACAACATATGTGATCAAGGCTTCTGTCCTTTAGCTGGGGCTTCATAGAGATGGCTACATTGCTAAGATGAATAAGTTACAAACTGGGCTCCATGGAAACAGCTGGCAGGGGGAAAAAAAGGGAAAAAAAAGCTCTCCCCCACCCAGGTGTCCTTGAAAATTTAACTTGCCCAGAACTGAGGAAAATTCAGAAACAAAAACTGCTCTTTGTGAACTTCTGCAGACTGTGAACTTCAGAGCCCCTTCCCTTACATGTTGGGTACAAAATTCTGAAACTACCTAAACTTGGATTTCAGGGGATTAATTGATTACAACAGGAGCAATGCCCTCTGAATCTGGTTGCAACCAAATATGACTGTTTCCTTGTCTTTGGTGCTATCTTAGGTGCCTTGCCTTGTCCGTCCCTACAACAATATAATTCTATATACTTAAACGTTGTTTATGTTTTTATGAAATGGTCAACAGAAGTGATTAATTGTGTAATGGTGCAGATGTTTCCCAGAGTGCTCTATTATGACGCAGGTTCATTGGAAGATCAAATAGAGGGGCATACAACCCGGTTCAGTTGGGAACATATATCTCTCACCTTAGCCATTCTATTATGAATAGGAGTTGCTGCCTGGGTTCGCACAGGAACCACTGTCCTGGTCTATGGCACACAACAAATGACCCAATTAGAAGAAGCAATAGATCAAAACTTAAAGATATTAGAAAATTCCATCACAACTTTGCAGGAATCTTTTACCTCTCTCTTTGAAGTTGTTTTACAGAAAAGTCGAGTTTTGGACCTCCATTTCATGAGAGAAGGGAGCCTTTGTGCTGCATTGAGGAAAGAATGTTTTTTTTTTTTTTTTTATGTCGACCATACTGGAGTTGTAACAAACCCTATGAGTAAATTAAAAAGATGCCTTGAAGAGCATCAAAGAGAGATAGAGACCCAAAATTGGTGGTTTGAGTCTTGGTTTACACAGTCCCCCTGGTTAACTATGTTTTAATCAACCCTGGCCGGTCCAATAATAATCCTCATTTTATTGCTTACTATAAAACCCTGTTTCTCAACGATGTAATTTCATTTCTCCAAGCTCAAATTGGACAAGTTAAACTTATGTTAATACCCCACTAGCATACATAAAATGTGACACCCCCCAACAATCACTTTTATGATTAAAAGTAGCCAGAAGAAGAAGTGGGGAATGAAATGTTAATAAAATATGTACTTGTCACTTCCTGTTTTTCTGTATGCTTAACAAAACACTGTTGAAATGTTGAGAAATGTTTCCTAATCTTGTTCCCAGAATGTGCTGTCCCCAACTGCCAAACTGCAGAATGTACTCCCTCACGCGTTTACACACAAACCGCTAACTCCCCCTGACCCATCAATAAACTTCCCTCCCTGCCCTCTCCAAGAAAATTATATAAGTTCTGCTTAAGATGTTCTCAGGGCTCTCTGCTCTATTCAAGTGAGCTCTAAGCCCCAGCATTCTGGACCCCAAATAAACCCTTTCTGTTGCATGAGATAGTCTCTTGGTGGTCTCATCCTCTGACACTCGCCCTACACTTACTTGGATGATTGAATGTAGATGAGAACATCCATTCAAAAGTGATAGTCGGTAAAATTAGGAAGATAGTTGGTAGGTTTAGGAAGAAGAGTGAGTATAAAATTTGGAACAAAAGTTCTTTAGCAATAGGGTTTCGGTTACAGAGTGAATGTAAATGTCAACACAAGTGAAGAGTCAGTCACAATGATGAATTGGAGAAAATATGTTGGAATGCAGATATCAATACAGACATTACAAAATCAGGAAAAGTATAAAGTCAGTGATAGGATTAGACATTTTCAACAGGGTTGAGTTTGAATATATAATCTTAGGAAGAAACGAATATGTAGTCATCAATAGGATTGATATTTGAGAGCAATAGGCAAATTGGACATTGATGTTTTTAGTAATCCATGTTCACTTTCCATTTAGGCTTTGGTACAAATATAAGTTTGACCTTTGAATTTTGTGTCCAGAATGTTACTGTGATAACATGTATATATAGATCGGGTGACATAAGTATTTCTTCCACCATTTTTGGGAGCAATATTTTGAAGACTTATAAATTAGTATTTGGGGTACAAACAGGTGTACCCGGTGTCTATGAATATAGAGATAATGCATGAATAGACCAACTGTGAATAAGTAATATAACTGGTTCCACTTTAAATGGTGGATTGAATTGATATCTGAAAATATAAAAAATCGTATATTGATACACAATCATTCATTCCAACAAGTTATACATCAATGTTAATATTAGGGTTATGGTTTATCATGAAGGGTGTGTGAGTTTTGCTTCAATGTGATTATAAAAATCGAAAATAATGTGTTTGTAAAAAAGAATCTTGAGAAGACCAGTCAAGAAATATGGAAGAATACATGTGTTCTAAAGTAGGAAGTGATTGAAAGTGAAAAAATGCCTATAATTTTGTGATCTTTTTGATGAAATATATATCCTATGATGTGCATAAACTGAAGAAATAGTAATGTACCAGTGTTGAATTAAAATGAACATCAAAATACACATCATGTTCCATATGAATCTTCTTGCATTGAGGTTAAACTGGGTCAGTTACTCTAGATATATTAGGATTTGTATGCAACATTCACTGAAGTTAGTTTTCAGTACTAAAAACAAAAAAGTATTTCAGGTGGATGAATATTTCTGAGAATAATATTTAGAAAAGATGATCATAAATCCACATACATGAATATGAATGAATTAAGGGAGTGTATATTAAGATACAAATATTTCATATTTTGAAAAATCTGGAGAATGTGTGTATGTATGTGTATATATATATATATATATATATATATATATATATATATACACACACACACACACACACACACACACACACACATATATATACATACAAACACACATATATTTATACATACACACACACACATTAAAAACTAGCAATATATATGCTATTCGAAATTCATCATGAAATGTATATCATTCACAGATCTAAAAATATTCATTTTACTGAACATGGATTTATATATAATGTTGTAAAACTAGGAAGCTCACCCATTGGTTATATTTTCAGTTCCAACAGCGTTTAGGAGGAGTGATCTTCTCTCACAATTTGTATCTGCCAAGTCGTTCACCTCACAAGAATGTAGGTGTGGTACCAGGTAGGATTCTATATGTGTTTATTGCTGTTGCATTGGGAGTTTAGTAATTTCTTCATGGAATCCAAGGAGTTCAACTGGGACACAGTGCTGGAGCAAGTTCTCTCAGGCGTGGTGCGTTAGGGTATGCAGGAGAATGCACCAACCAGGCTTCTATCCCACATAGCTTGCCCCCTTAAACATAGCAACCTGATTGTAAACATTGCCCTGAAACGTCACCATATAACAAGATGCCTTTGAATAGGAGGGTCTGCTGATTGCACCATGTCAGTCACAAGCCATTTGGAAGCCAATGGCAGATCCACATGGCCCCACCACAGATGTTTTTTCACACACCTGCCAACCACTACTCTAGGACAACTACTCAGCAGGCTCCAACTTATTTTCATTAAACCCAATCAATCAAGGCACTGTCTGGTACACTCATGATCAGCAACAGAATATCCAATGGTTCTCCAGTGCCACCTGGTCATGGGAAATTGAAAATTTTCATGGTATTTATCTAGCCATTTTTCACGGATGAAGTTGGATGCACTGTGGGTTTCAATTCATTCAAGAACCATTAAATGTTGAGGAAACTCATTTCTATGTAAGTTCCGGAGAATTCTCACAGGCAAGGCTTCCCAAAGAGTGGCCAAAAGGTCACATGAAGCCAGGGCCATTGAGGTCTAAAATGTGATGTCATTGTCTGTTTTGACTCTCAACAATGGCTTCCAAGTCTTTCAGAATAAAATCATGTGATATCCTGGTTGAGATCAGAGTGCCCTGTGGAAAGCTACCCTGGGCCTTCATCTCAGTTTCCAAGGATGACTCTCATGCGTGGCTTCCTCAAATCCCAAAACAATTCATAGCAATACTTCTCTGAGGTGAGTTCCAGAACTCAGTCTCTAAGGGGAATCACACCAGAGTTCAAGCCCAGGTGGACCCAGTCATCTCTTCCAACTGCCACACAAATGACCACAATAAAACCGAAATTCTCCCACATGGTCCTCATCTTCTTCCATATTGACACTCATCATAACCTCTGGCTGGAGGTGTCCATGAGGGACGCAGCCCAAGACAGTGTCCAAAATAAGCTCCGTTGCTCCTCATTTGCCTAAATTCAGGGTGGCCTGGACACCCTTCCTTTGTACCAGGAGTGATCAAAAAGGCCTGCCTGTCATACTGCTCCACTTTTCCCAATTGAGGCCTATTGAGTGTCACTTAAAGATACTTTATGTGAATTGGAGTGATGAGAAAACCTAAGCACCTACGGGATAGCCTCAGAAGGGCTTTGACGAACTCATCTGACCCAAATGATCCCTATTCTCACTTGATGGAATTCAGGAACCTTACAGAGAAAGGCAGAAGACTTCATCCACAATTACAGCTCTTTTTGCCATTTTTGATTTGGATGCACACATGGGATCTTTCTTTAGATCCATCAGGTGCTGAGAATCTAAGTCAAAGAATCACACTGGGCCAAGAGGCTGATTCAGACACAACTCTTTCCAAATCAATTAAGTAAAGAGCCAAAGGTGAAGCCTATTTATTTCCATTTGAAAACTATTATCTTCAGGATTCACAAAGGGGTGGTGTGAGACAAAGCCTTCCTGACTCTCAGGGCAACAGAACAATAGGTAAGCAAATGGCCCAAAGCAGGGTTTCTCCACTGAGACTTTCCTGGTCAACTGATATCTGAGTTTTCTCAGATGCTCGTCATTTCCTTCAGCTATCCAGAACATTGCCTTGTCACAGAGCTTGGGTGTGGTACGTAACTTAGACACAAAACCATGAGCCTATTCTGGAGAGTGTCCAGAATTCTGGAGGAAAACAGCAACTTAAGAAGGAAGCAGGTATTGCCCATTAATAGGGCAATCCACAGTCCATTCATAAAATGGGCAGGATGAATGCTGGGAAGCTTTCTACTAGACAGGACATATCCATTGATGCATTCTCTTTTCTAATGTCTACAACCACGGACACAGTGTGATACACAGACCCAGAAACACTTGCCTTGTTAAACGACTTACTAAAAACAGTTCACTCCAAACCAAACAAACTGACTTTTCTTCCTATTCTCAGAACATGAGACAAAACCACAAACCCACACCCACACCGACAATGACACCTTCTTCCCCCAAATAGGTATGAGACTATCCGGAGTATCCTCTGACTGGTGGGCCATACTATGTTCCCCCGAAATGTCCTTTCCTGTCTCAGATCTGGTCTCCTTGGCCAACTCTGTGAAGTTGTCAGGAGCCAGGAGTGAGCCACTACCTGCTTTTCCAGGAAAAACCCCTCTTCCAAGCTTTCCAGGCATTTGGCTTCCTCACCTTAGTAGGTACCAAGAAAGACTGATTCTGTCTTTGGTAAATCCAAACAAGTGAGACCACTGGGACTGGGACTGGGACTGGATCTGGGTGCCTGGCGTCCTGGATCCCATGTTCAGAGAGTTCCATCAATAAGGAAGTGCTTTGAGGTCATTTCCTTCAGGAACTGAATGAGATCACTGCCTCGGCAACCTCTTTGTCCTAAGAGTTTCTTCCAACGGTCCCATGAGATGGAGGCTGCTCCTACTTCCTGTGACACTTTCACAAGTTAGAATGGTATATCAACCATAGGGAACCAGGAACAGCTCTCCACACAGTCTTGGTTTGTCCATCTTCTCTACATTAAGATGAGTGAGGCTGATTCAGAAACATCCCTTCATCCTGACCAGGTTGTTTGCAATGGAAGATAACTTTTGCTCTCTCAGGTCCTTCATACCTGCCTACATCTTCTCCAGTGATCATTTCTGCATGGAGCTTTGAGGTTCTCAGCAGATGGAAGATCCACTACATTCCTGTATTGTAAGATCAACACTGTCCCTGCTCTTCTGTAAACATGTTATTAACACAAACAGTGTATGGTTAGTGTTAATAACATGTTCCATTTGGGTTAGGAATTATTCTGCTGCATGAATAATGGTATTGGAAACTTGTGATTATTTTAAGAATATAGAGATGAAATATATGTATGAAAAAAGAAATCTATGTAAGATTTGAAGCCCAGAAGGGCATTGGGCCCTTAATTGTGATACTTAGCGTTGAATTACATTCTGCACCGATGTCTCAGATAAATCAATATACAATAGCATAAGACCTTGTACCTTGAATGATTGAATGTAGAAGAGAACATCCAGTCAAAAAGGGATACTCGGTAGGATTAAGAAGATAGTTAGTATGTTTAGGAAGAAGAGTGAGTATAGAATTTGGAACAAAAGTTCTTTAGCAATAGGTTATTTATTAGGGTGTGAATGTAAATGTCAGCACATGTGAAGAGTCAGTCACAAGGATGAACTGGGGAATATATGTAGGAAAGCAGATAGCAATAGAGACATAATGAAATCAAGCAAAGTATAAAGTGAGGGATAGGATTAGACATTTTCAATTGGGTTGAGTTTGAATATATAATTTTAAGAAGAAACACATATGTAGTCACCAATAGGATTGACATTTGAGAGCATTAGGGAACCTGGACATGGATGTTTTTAGTAATCCATGTTTTCTTTCCATTTGGGCTTTTATACAATCATAAGTGTGACCTTTGCATTTTGTGTCCAGAATATTTCTGTGATTAAATGTATATAAAGATCAGGTGACATGAGTCCACATCCACCATTTCAGGGAGCAATATTTTGAAGACGTATAAATTAGTATTGGGGGTACAAAGAGGTGTACACTGTGTCTATGAATATAGAGATAATGCATGAATAGACCATAGTGTGAATAAATAATATAACTGGTTCCACTTTAAATAATGGATAGAATTGATATCTGAAAAGATATAAGAAATCTTATATTGACATACAATCATTCATTCAAACCAGTTATATATCTAATGGTAATATCAGAGTGATAATTAATATGAATGGTATGTGAGTTTTGCTTCAAAAGTGATTATGAAAATCAAAATTAATGTGTTTGGTATAAAATCTCATGAAAAGACCAGTCAAGAAACTTAGAGGAATACATGTGTTCTGAAGCA
This sequence comes from Callospermophilus lateralis, assembly GCF_048772815.1. Taxonomy (NCBI): domain Eukaryota; kingdom Metazoa; phylum Chordata; class Mammalia; order Rodentia; family Sciuridae; genus Callospermophilus; species Callospermophilus lateralis. Next base: position 370,619 of record NW_027511850.1, read on the forward strand.
GGAAGTGATTGAAAGTGAAACAAATGCCTATAAATTTTTGAACTTGTGGATGAAATGATATATCCTATGATGTCCATAAACTGAAAAAATAATAATGTACCAATATTGAATAAAAATAAACTTCAAAATACACATCATGTCCCGTAGGATTCTACTTGCATTGATGTTAAACTGATTCAGTTACTGTAGAAATATTAGGATTTGTAAGCTCCATTCACTGAAGTTAGTTTTCAATACTAGGAAATAAATATGTATTTCAGGCGGATGAATATTTCTGAGAATTATCTTGTGAAAAGTTGATTATAAACCACATATAGAAACATGAGTGAATTTAGGGAGTGTATAATAAGACATATATATTTCATATTTAGAAAAATCTGGACAGTATATATATATATATATATATATATATATATATATATATATATATAGATAGATAGATAGATAGACACACACAGACATTATAATGTAGCAATATAAATGCTAATCGAAATTCACCGTGTAATACATATCATCCACATATCCAAAAATATTCATTTTACTGAACATCGATTTTTATATAATGTTGTTCATCTAGGAAATTCACCAATAGGTTTAATTTTCAGTTCCATCATTATTTAGGGGGAGTGATATCTTATCACAATATGTATCTTTCAAAATCAGCGAGCTTACAAAAATGTACTTGTGATACCAGGTAGGATTCTAAATATGCATAAAAAATACATGTGATGAATAGGCTACAGAGAATGGGAGACAGAAATTTACATATGTGTTAACTTTAAAAACTCATGGAGAACTATTACAATGAAAAGTTTACTAGATTTATAACACATACCCTTGATAAAGCAGAAGGGAAGTCCAAGTATACACCATGCCTCCTATGAACGGCCTGTATTTCTATTCTGTTAGGTTTCTTGTTCTCCATCATATTAGGATTAGTAGTCAGAGTCTAGTAGGTTATGGGTTAATGTCAGGGATTCAGTATTTCAAATGGAAAATATGTAAATGAATCTAATGTGTATGCAAATATGTGCTACACAAAAATCATCCCACTCTCATCCAGAACAATGCCTTGACATAACCTTCGCCCCAATTAAGACACAATTAGTGGAGAAGAGTTAGAAAATCTGTGAATACTTATGTGGAAATGAAAATGCTCAGGAGTTCACAGCCTTGGAGGCGGTAGAGGAATTTCCAAAAGTATGGGATAGGGTAAATACTCCACAAATATGGAGTTCTGCTGCCCTAATGACTCTTTGAGAAACTGCCTTTGAAGTTGGGACCTTGTAATATATGTTGTTGTCAGGAGCTTCAGCTTCCTTTGTAGTGAGACAATCAAAGCTGGATCTGCATATATGTGACCTGAAGGACATGGTTTCTTATTTTCTAGTGAACATGAGGCAGCAGCTCTGAATTCCCTCATTGTAGGTAAACTGTGGCCACTGGGAGCTAAGTGTCTCCTCGTGTGGACTGAGAAGCCATTTGGTCATCCTCCACTTTTCCTGGTGATTCTTACTGCTGCACTGGGAGTTTGGTATTGGCATCAGTAAATACCATGAGTTCAACGGGGACACAGTGCTGGAGGGAGTACTCTCACGTGTGGTGGGTCAGGGTGTGCAGGAGAATGCCCCAACCAGGCTTCTATTCAACAAAGCTTGCCTCCTTGTCTGCAGCAACCCAATTCTGAACATTGCCCTAAAACCTCTCAATGTAACAAGATGCCTTAACATATAAGGGTCTGCTGGCTGCACCATGTCAGTCACAAAGCATTTGGAAGCCAATGGCAGATCCATGTGGCCCCATCACAGATGTTTTATCATACACCTGCAAACCACTGCTCTAGGCCCACTACTAAGCAGGTTCCAACGTACTGGCACCTTTGTTCTACATAATTTTCATGAAACCCAGTAAATCAAGGCACTGTCTGGTACACTCATGATCAGCAACAGAACATCCAAAGATTCTCCAGTGCCACCTGCTCTTGGGAATTTCAAATATTCCATGGTATTTATCTAGTCATTTTTCAAGGATGAAGTTGGTGTCACTGTGGGTTTCAATTCATTCAGGAACCATTAAATGGTGAGGAAGCTCATTTCAATGAAAGCTCCGGAGAACTCTCACAGGCAAGTCTTCCCAAAGAGTGGCCAAAAGGTCAAATGAAGCCTGGCCCATTGAGGTCTACAATGTGAGTTCCATGTGTGATTTGACTCTCAAGTATGGCTGCCAAGTTTTTCAGAATGAAATCGTGTGATATCCTAGCTGAGATTCCCAGTGCTCTGTGGAAAGCCATCCTGGGCCTAAATCTCAGTCTCCAAGGGCAATTCTCATGCGTGGCCTTCTAATATCCCAACAGAATTCATGGTAATACTTCTCTTAGTTCAGTTCCAAAACTCAGTCTCTAAGGGGAATCACACCATAGTTCAAGCCCAGGTTGACCCAGGAATCTCTTCCTACTGCCACACAACTGACCACAATTAATACCAAAACACTCCCACATGGCCCTCATCTTCTTTTATATAGACACTCATCATAACCCCTGGGTTGAGGTTTCCATGTGGGGTGCATACCAAGACAGTGCCCAAAATAATCTCCCTTGCCTCTAATTTGCCTAAAGTCAGGGTGGCCTGGAAACCCTTCCTGTTAACCAGGAATGATCAAATAGGCCTGCCATTAATACTGATCTACTTCTCCAAATAATCACACTGGGAAAATATGCTGATTAAGACACATCTCTTTACAAAGCAATAAAACAAAGAGCCACAGGTGATGCCTATTCATTTCCATTTGAAAACTCTTTTCTTCAGGATTCACAAAGGGGTGGCCTAAGGCAAAGACCTTCTAGATATTCACAGCACCAGAACCATAGGTAAGCAAAATTCCCAAAGCAGGGTTTCTCCACATAGACTTTACTGTTCACACTGATATCTGAGTTTCCTGAGATGCTCCCATTTCCTTCAGCTCTCCAGTACATGGCCATGTCACAGAGCTTGGAGGTGGTACATATCTTGGACAGAAAACCATGAGCCTATTCCGGAGAGTGGCCAGAATTCAGGAATAAAACAGGAAATTAGGAAGTTAGTCATTGCTACCCATCCATAAGGAAAGCTGCAGTCCAATCATGAATCGGGCAGGATGAATTTTGGGAAGCATTATACTAGACAGGACACATTCATTGATGCATTATGTTTTCTAATGTCTACAACTACAAACACAGTGGGATACATAGACATAGAAACACTTGCCTTGTCAAACGACTTACTAGAAACAGTCCACTTCAAATCAAACAAACTGCCTTTCCTACCAATTCTCAGAACATGAGAAAAAACAACAAACTCACACCCACATCAACATAGGACTTTCTTCCCCCAAGTAGGTCTTTGACTCTCCGGAATTTCCTCTGACTGTTGTACCATACTATGTTCCCCCAAAATGCCCTGTACTGTCTCAGAGCTGGAATTTTTGGCCAACTCTTTGAAGTTGTCAGGAGCCAGCTTTGAGCCACTACCTTCTTTCTCAGGGAAGGCCACTCTCCAAAGCTCTCCTGGCATTTGGCCATTCTCAAATCAGTAGGTACCAAGAAAGACTGATTCTGTCCTTGGTAAAACCAAACAAGTGAGCCCACTGGGACTGGGTCTGGGACTGGTTCTGTGTGCCTGGCTTCCGGGATTCCAAGTTCAGAGTGTTCCAAGACCAAGGAAGTGAGATAGGTCACTTCCGTTTGGAACTGAATGAGGTCACTGGTTTTGCAACCACTTTGTCCTAACAGTTCCTTCAAAGGGTCCCATGAGATGGAGGCTGCCCCTACTTTCTGTGACACTTTCACAACTTAGAATGGTATATCAACCATAGGCACCCAGGAACAGCTCTCACACAGAACTGGTTTGGTCCATCTTCTCTACATTAAGAAGAGAGAGGCTGATTCACACACATCCCTTCATCCTAACCAGGTTGTTTGCCTTACAAGATGACTTTTGCCCTCTCAGGTCCTTTATAGCTGCCTTCATCTTCCCCAGGGATAATTTCTGCATGGACCTTTGAGGTTCTCAGCGGGTGGAAGATCCCCTATATTCCTCTATATTAAGACCAACTCTGTCCCTGTTCTTCTATAAAGTTAGATTGAGGGAACAATGTATGATTAGGGTTAATTACATGTTCAATTTGAGTTAGGAATCATTCTGCTGGATGAATAATGGTATTGGGAACCTGGGATATTTATAAGAATATAGATGTGAAATATAAGTATGAAAACAGAAATCTAGGTAAGATTTTAAGCCCAGAAGGGCATTGGGTCCTTGATTGGAATACTTAGCATTGAATTTCGTTCGCACAGATGTCTCAGATAAATCAATATACAATGGCATATCACCTTGTACCCTGGATGATTGAATTTAGAAGAGTTCATCCAGTCAAAAAGGGATAGTTGTTAGGATTAGGAAGATAGTCGGTCTGTTTCGGAAGAAGAGTGAGTATAGGATTTGGACCAAAAGTTCAATAGCCCTAGGTTTTCGGTTAGAGAGTGAATGTAAATTTCAGCACATGTGGAGAGTCAGTCACAATGATGAACTGGGAAAATTATGTAGGAAATCAGATATCAATACACACATTATGAAACCAGGGAAAGTATAAAGTGAATGATAGGATTAGACATTATCAATAAGGTTGAGTTTCAATATATAATCTTAGGAAGAAACAAATATGTAGTCACCAATATGATTGACATTGGAGAGCATTAGGCAACCTGGACATGGATGTTTTTAGTAATCCAGGATCACTTTCCATCTAGGATTTGCTACAATCAGAAGTGTGACCTTTGCATTTTGTGATCAGAATATTACTGTGATAAAATGTATATGTAGATCAGGTGACATGAGTATTTCTTCTAACATTTCTTGGAGCAATATTTTGAAGAGATATAACTTAGTATTGGGCTTACACAGAGTTGTACCCTGTGTCTATGAATGTAGAAGAAATGCATGAATTGACAATACTGTGAATAAATAATATACTGTTTCCACTTTAAATCATGGATTGAATTGATATCTGAAAATACGTAAGAAATCTTATATTGATATACAATCATTCATTCCAACGAGTTATACATCTAATGGTAATATTAGGGTTATGTTTTATCATGAAGGGTGTGTGAGTTTAGCTTCAAAAGTTATTATGGAAATGGAAAATAATGTGTTTGGAAAGAAATCTCATAAAAAGATGAGTCAATAAATATAGAGGAATTCATATGTTCTGAAGCAGGATTTGATGGTAAGTATAAAAAAAGCCTATAAATTTCCTAACTTGTGGATGAAATATATATCCTATGATGTGCAAAAACTGAAAAAATAGTAATGCACCAGTGTTGAATGAAAATGAACGTCAAAATACACATCATATCCCATAGGAATCTACTTGCATTGATGCTAAACTGGGTCAGTTACTGTAGAAATATTATGATTTGTATGCACTATTCACTGAAGTTAGTTTTCAGTAGTAGGAAACAAATACGTATTTCAAGTGGATGAATTTTTATGAGAATAATCTTGTGAAATGTTGACTATAAATTTACATATATGAACACGAATGAATTTAGGGAGTGTATAATAAGAAACATATATTTCATATTTTGAAAAATCTTGAGAGTGTATATATACATATAGATATGTGTGTGTGTGCATTTATGTATATATATATATATATATATATATATATATATATATATATATACACACACACACACACACACACACACAGAGACACTAAAATGTATCAGTATGCATGCCAATCGAAATTCACTATGAAACATATATCATCCACAGATCCAAAAATAATCATTTTACTGAACATGGATTTATGTATAATATTGTTCAACTAGGAAGTTCACCCATAGGTTGAATTTTAAGTTCCAACAGCGTTTAGGAGGAGTGATCTCTTCCCATGATTTGTATCTCCCAAGACAACCAAACTCACAAGGATGTACGTGTGATACCAGTTATGTTTCTATATTTGCATATAAAAATACATGTGCTGAACAGGCTACAGAGAAAGGGAGACAGGAATTCACATATTTGTTAACTTTAAAAACACATGGAGATCTATTTCAATTAAAAATTGACTAGATTTATAACACCTACACTTTATCATGCAAAAGGAAAGTCCAACTATACACCATGCCTTCTCTGAACTGCTTTCATTTCCATTCTGTTTGGTTATTTTTGTCCATCATTTTAGGATTAGTAGTCAGAGTCTATTAGGGTATGGGTTAGTGTCAGGAATTCAGTAATTCGAATGGAAAATAGGAAAATGAATCCAATGTGTATGCAAATATGTGCTACACAAAAATATTCCCACTCTCATCCAGAACATTGCCTTTACATTACCTTTGCCCCAAATAAGACACGATTAGAGAAGAAGAGTTAGGAAATCTGTGAATACATATCTGAAATGGAAAATATTCATGAGTTCACAATATTGGATGTGGTAGAGGAGTTTCCAAAAGTAAGGGACAGGGTAAACACTTCACAAACATGGAGCTCATTGCGCCTAAAGACTCTTGAGAAACTGCCTCTGAGGTTGGGCACTTGAAATATATGTTGTTGTCAGGAATTTTAGCATCCTTTCTAGTGAGACCAACAAAGCTGGGTCTGATCTCTGTGACCTGGAGGATATGTTTTTTTTTTTTTTTTTTTTTTTTTTTTTTTTTTATTTTCCAATGAACATGAGGAAGCAGTGCTGAATTCTCTCTTTGTAGGTAAACTGTGGCCACTGGGGTCTAAGTGTCTCCCCATGTGGACTGTGAAGCCATTTGATCATGTTCCACTTTTCGAGGTGTTTCTTGCTTCTGCATGGTGAATTTGGTATTTGCTTCAGGAAATACAAGGAGTTCAACAGGTACCAGTTATGGAGGGAGTTCTGTCACGTGTGGTGGGTCAAGGTCTGCAAGAAAATGCACCAACCAGGCTTCTACCCCACATAGCTTGCCCGCTTGTCCATAGCAATCTGATTCTGAACATTGCCCTGAAACCTCTCCATATAACAAGATGCTTTTATATATAAGGGTCTGCTGACATCACCATGTCAGTCTCAAGCCATTTGGAATCCAAGGGCAGATCCACATGGTACCACCACAGATGTTTTATCACATACCTGCACACCACTGCTCTAGGCCCACTACTCAGCAGTCTCCAACTTACAGTGATCTCTTTTCTACACTGTTTTCATGAAACCAAGTAAATCCAAGCACAGTCTGGTACACTCATGATCAGCAACAAGTCATCCAAAGTTACTCCATTGCCACCTGGTCATGGAAATTTCAAAAAATCCATGGTATGTACATAGCTATTTTTCAAAGATGAAGTTGGAGGCACTGTGGGTTTCAATTTATTTAGGAAACATTAAATGGTGAGGAAGCTCATTTCAAAGAAATCTCTGGAGAACTCTCACAGGCAAGGCTTCCCAAAGAGTGGCCAATATTTCACATGAATCCAGGCCCATTGAGGTCTAAAATGTGAGGTCCATGTGTGTTTTGACTCTCAATTATGGCTGCCAAGACTTTCAGAATAAAATCACGTGAAATCCTGGCTGAGATTCCCAGTGCTCTGTGGAAGCCACCTTGGCCTAGATCTCAGATTTCAGGGTGACTCTCATGTGTTGCCTCCTAAAATCCCAACACAATTCATGGCAATACTTCTCTGAGGACAGTTCCAGAATTCAGTCTCTAAGGGGAATAACACCAGAGTTCAAGCCCAGGTGAACTAAGTCATCTCTTTCAACCGCCACACAAATGACCAGAATTAAAACCAAAACACTCCCACATGGCCCTCAACATCCTCCATATAGACACTTATCATAACCTCTGGCTGGAAATTTCCATGAGGGGTGCAGACAAAGAAAGTATCCAAATAAGTTCCCTTGCCCCTCATTTGCCTAAAGTCAGGGTGGCCTGGACACCCTTCCTGAGAACCAAGAGTGATTAAATAGGCCTGCACTTAATAATGCTCTGCATCTCCAATTTGGGGCCTACTTACTTTCAGGTATAGATTCTTTATGTGATTTGGAGTCATGAGAAAAGCCAAGCACCTCTGGTCTAGTCTCTGCAGGGTTTGAAGAACTCATTTGACCCAAATTATCCCTATTCTCACTTGATGGATTTCAGGAACCTAACAGAGGAAAGCAAAAGACTTAATCCACAATGACTGCTCATTTGGCCATTTTGGTTTTGGATGCACACATGGTATCTTTCTTTAGATCCATCAGGTGCTAAGAATCTAAGCCACAGCCTCACATAGGGTCATGAGGCTGATTCAGACACATCCCTTTCCAAAGCAATCAAGCAAAGAGCCACAGGTGATGCCCATTTATTTGCATTTGACAACTCATTTCTTCAGGCTTCACAAAGGGGTGGTCTGAGGCAAAAAGCTTCCTGAAATTCAGGGCAACAGAACAATAGGTAAGCAAATGGCCCAAAGCAGGATTTCTCCACTGAGACTTTCCTGGTCACACTGATATCTGAGTTTTCTGAGATGCTCGCCATTCCCTTTAGCTATCCCGTACATGGCCATGTCACAGAGCTTGGAGGTGGTATATATATTGGACACATAACCATGAGCCTATTCTGGAGAGTGGAGTGGATTCAGGAACAAAATAGAATCTTAGGAAGATAGTAGGTGTTGCCCATTCATAAGGCAAGCCGCAGTCCATTCATAAATTGGCAGGATGAATGTTGGGGAGATTTCTACTATACAGGAGACATCCATTGATGCATTCTCTTTTCTAATGTCTAGAACCACGGACACAGTGGGATACACAGACTTAGAAACACTTGCCTTTTCAAAAGACTTATTAGAAACAATTCACTTCAAACCAAAAAACCGCCTTTATTACCTATTCTCAGAACATGAGACAAAACCACAAACCAACACCCACATCCACAAAGACACCTTCTTCCCCCAAGTCAGTCTCTGACTATCCATAGTGTCCTCTGTTTGGTGGGCCATACTATGTTACCCCGAAATGGCCTGTCCTGTCTCAGATCTGGTCTCCTTGGTCAACACTGTGAAGTTCTCAGGAGCCAGCGGTGATCCACTAACTGCTTTCTCAGGAAAGGCCACTCTTCAGAGCTTTCCTGGCATTTGGGCATCCTCACCTCCGTAGGTACCAACAAAGACTGACTCTGTCCTTGGTAAATCTGAACAATTGAAACCACTGCGACTGGGACTGGGACTGAGACTGAATTTGGGTGCCTGGCTTCCTGGATCCCAAGTTCAGAGAGTTCCATCACAAAGGATGTTAGGTGAGGTCACTTCCTTTAAGATCTGAATGAGGTCACTGCCTTGGCAACCACTTTGTCCTAACAGTTGCTTCAAAGTGTCCCATAAAATGGAGGCTGCCCCTACATCCTGTGACACTTTCACAAGTTAGAATGGTATATCAACCATAGGCACCCGGGAAGTGCTCTCCACACTGGCCTAGTTTGGTCCTTCTTCTCCATATTAAGAAGAGAGAGGCTGATTCAGACACATCCCTTCATCCTGACCAGGTTGTTTTCAATGGAAGATGACTTTTGCTCTCTCAGTTCGTACATATGTGCCTACAACTTCTCCAGGGATCATTTTTGCGTGGACCTTTGAGTTTCTCAGCAGTTGGAAGAAACCGTAAATTCCTGTATTGTAAGACCAACTCTGTCCCTGCTCTTCTGTAAAGTTAGATTGAGGGAAGAGTGTATGGTTAGGGTTAATAACAGTTTCGATTGGGGTTAGGAATCATTCTGCTGGATGAATAATGGTATGGTGAACCTTCGATATTTTCAAGAATATATAGGTGAAATATAAGCACGAAAACAGAAATAAAGGTAATATTTGAAGCCCAGAAGGGCGTTGGGCCCTTGATTGCAATATTTAGCATTGATTTATTTTCTGCACAGATGTCTCAGATAAATCAATATACAAATGCATAGGACCTTGTACTTTGGATTATTTATTGTCAAAGAGAACTTCCAGTCATAAAGGGATAGTCGGGGGGCTGGGGATGTGGCTCAAGTGGTAGCGCGCTCGCCTGGCATGCGTGCGGCCCGAGTTCGATCCTCAGCACCACGTACAAACAAAGATGTTGTGTCTGCCAAGTACTAAAAAAAATAAATGTTAAAAAATTCTCTCTCTCTCTCCCTCTCTCTCTAACTCTTTCTTTAAGAAAAAAAAAATTAAAAAAAAGAATAGTCGGTATTATTAGGAAGATAGTCGGTAAGTTTAGAACGGAGAGTGAGTATAGGATTTGCACCAAAAGTTCTTTAGCTATGGGGTTTCGGGTATAGAGTGAATGTAAATGTCAGCACATGTGAAGAGTCAGTCACAATGATGAATTGGGGAAAATATGTAGGAAAGCAGATTTCAATAGAGACATTAGGAAATCTGGCAAAGTATATTCGGTAATGAAAATTTAGTAAAATAGGTAAATGTCACTTCCCGTTTTTCTGTATGCTTAACAAAACACTTTTGAAATCTTGAGAACTGTTTGCTAATCTTGTTCCCAGAATGTGCTGTCCCCAACTGCCAACCTGCAGAATGTACTCATTCACCCGGTTGCACGCAAACTGCTCACTCGCCCAGACCAAACAATAAAGTTCCCTCTCTGCCCTCTCCAAGCAAAGTATATAAGCTCTGCTTAAGCTGTTCTCAGGGCTCTCTGCTCTATTCAAGTGAGCTCTGAGCCCCAGCATGCTGGACCCCCAATAAAACCTTTGCTTTTGCATGAGACAGTCTTTTGGTGGTCTCTTCACCCGATGCTCGTCTGACCTTTACATATGGAGGTTCCAGTGAGATCCGGCAGCGGCGAACGAGAGACCCCAACAGGCTCCTCTTGGGGTATGTATGGTGCCTCTTTCTGGTTTCAGGTTTCAGGTTAGGGCTTCGCAAAATGGCTGTCAATGAAGAGTGTGACCTCTCTCCGATGGTGGCTGACATACGTGTCACAGAGCCACAGGCCACATCCCTGGGGGATGCACCAGAGTACTCGGGAAATCGAGGAGCAATAGTCTCCTCAACTCAGTGATATTTTGTTTCAGATTCGGTATCGCCAGCCCATCGGGTTTGGCCAGATACTTAGTCCTGGTCTCAGTGTTGGAAGTTCCATTGTCTGTCTTTATTTTCTTGTCTTGTCTGTGTCGTGTGTCATCGCTTTTACTGTTTGTGTATCTTTCATTATGGGACAGAGCACTTCAATGCCTCTGTCCCTGACCCTTGATCACTGGACCAAAGTACCCTTAAGGGCTCAGAATCTTTCTTTTTCAGTAAAATTCTGGACCTGGCAGACTCTCTGTGCCTCAGAATGGCTCACCTTTGGATTCGGATGGCCCCTAGAAGGATCTTTCTTCTTCCCACTAATTTAAAAAGTCAGAGGATATTGTCTTTCAGCCAGGGCCACATATCCATCCGGATCAACAGCCATATATCTTAACATGGCAGGACCTCTGCAAATCTTCTCCATGGGTGAAGCATTTCCTTGCCCCTACCCCCGCTCCTACTCCTTCCCCCATGATCTCTCAAACCCTCTGCTCCTCCTCCTCCTCCACCCTCTGTTCTCCCTGAGTCACAAGATTTGACTCTACTGGACTCTCGTCCCCCTCCTTATCTCCTGCCCACGTCCCCCAAAGACCAACACCCTCTAAGTGATTCCCCTGCTGCTGACTCAACCTCTCCACCATTGGAGGAAGATAAGCCAGCCCAGCGCCCTCCAGATAATTTCCCCGCAGCACACACAGGCCCTCCTCCTCTGGAGGAAGCTAGCCCAGCTAAAGGTACTCACCAGCAGTGAATTATTGAAAAACCTGGAACTCGAATGATGCTCCCCCTCATCCCTATGGGCCAATGATTGACAACGGCCTTGGGGGAAAAATGCAAGCCTACCAGTATTAACCTTTCTCCTCTTCAGACCAATATAACTGGAAAAATAAATATCCCCCTTTTACCGAGGACCCCACCCGGCTCCTAGGTGTGGTTGAGTCATTGATGTTTTCACACCAGCCTACTTGGGATGACTGTCAACAACACCTAGGGTTGTCTCTTCATGATAGAGAAACAAAAGAGAATCCTCCTGGATGCTGGAGAAAATATCCTCTGACCAGATGGGTGACCGACAAAACTTCCCAACATATTTAACCCGGCTTTTCCTTGAATCGACGAAACTGGGACCCCAACACCTTTGAAGGTAGGGAGCATCTGTCCACTTACCGCTGGTCTCTAATTGTGGGTATCCTAGTGGCCGCTAGGCGACTAACAAATTTTGCCAAGTTAAGAGAGATTATTCAAGGGCCTGATGAATCTCCCTCTATGTTTTTAGAGAGAATTATGGAGGCATATAGGAGATATACTCCTTTCGATCCTCAGGCAGAGGATCAAAAGGCATCTGTCAAGATGGCCTTTATGGGCAAGCTGCCCTGGATATTAAAAGAAAGTTACAATGCTGAGATGGATTACAAGATATGACTTTGAGAGATTTAGTCAGAGTAGCCGAGAAGGTATACTATAAGAGAGAAACTGAGGAAGAGTAGGGAGCAAAGGGAGGATAAAAGAAACAAAAGACAGACTAAGGCATTGACTAAGGTCCTGGTCACAACAACAAATAGGCCAGAAATAAGAAACATGGAGACAGGAATGGATATCGGGGCCCATACTAGAGGCCACCCCTGGCCTCAATTTAATGTGCCTACTGTAAAGAAAAAGGACACTGCTTCAAAGAGTGCCATTGAAAGAGACAGCCACTCTAGCCAGCCATTCTGACTCTGAAGGATGACTAAGAACGTTGGGGCTCAGATCCCCTCCAAGAGCTCAGGGTAAATTTTGAAGTGAAGGGGACCCCAGCAAACTTTGAAGTGGATACAGGGGCAATATACTCTGCCCTTAAGGCCCCATTGGTCTCTCTATCAAATAAAAGGTCTCTAATTCAAGGGGCTAATGGCAGAAAATATCGGGCTTGGACAACTAAGAGGACCATGGACCAGGGGAAAGGAAAAATCCGTCACTCGTTCTTAGTAATCTCAGAATGCCCGGCCCCATTGATGGGCAGAGGTCTGCTCACCAAGCTCCGGGCCAAAATAACTTTTAACCCTGAAGGACCACAAGTGGAATTTCTAAATCCTTCAGTAAAAACTCCTATAGTCACGGCTCTATATATGTCAGTAGAAAATGTACATCAACTCACTCAACTTGGTTCAAAGAAATTGCATTCATTCCTGAAGGATCAAGAACAGAGTTTTTTACTAACCGACTCAAAGCAAAAGGAAATAACTGAATGGGTAACAAAAGCCTGTCAGGTCTGTCATGGATAATGCTTACCATTCCAAGCTTCCTGCAAAAAAGCACCTACGAGGAACCAGACCAGGACAATTCTGGGAAGTGGAATTTACTAAAATTAAGCCAGCAAGGTTTGAAATTAAATATCGCCTAGTCTTTGTAGATATATTTTGAGGATGGATTGAAGCCTTTTCCAGGAAAAAAGAAAAAAAAAACCGAAACAGCGCAAATGGTCGTCAAGAAGATACTGAAAGATATTTTTACAAGATACGGCCTGCCTTAAGTAATAAGGTGTGATAATGGACTGGCGTTTGTAGCCCAGGTAAGTCAGGGGTTAGGCAAAACCCTGGGGATTAATTAAAAGTTATATTGTGCTTATAGACCACCGAGTTCAGGACAGGTAGAAAGAATGAATAGAACCATTAAAGAGACCATAACGAAATTAAGCTTAGAAACCTGCATAATAGATTGTACTATGCTCCTGCCTTATGCACTATTTCATGGAAGAAATACTCCCTCTGTTTCTTCGTGTAACCTCACCCCCTATGAAATTGTCCATGGTGCCCCTCCTTCAGTAAGGTACCTAACCCCAACTCTAAGACCTAACAATTCCTTCCACACCCCATTGCTTGACTGAATTAAAGCTCTTGAAAGAACTCAGGGATACCTGTGAAAACAGATGGCCAATGCCTATCAACCTGGGGACGAGTGGACTCTACATCGATATCAAGTAAGAGACTTCATCTATGTAAGTCGACATCAGGTGTCATCCCTAGAACCCCACTGGAAATGACGATACAAGGTGCTACTTATAACACCTACAGCGGTAAAGGTAGAAAGAATCACTTCCTGGATCCATACCTCTCATCTCAAGCCTGACCCTGTCCAGACTCTGGCTTGAAACAGGAAAAAATTGGTAAAACTTTCAAATTGTGTATTTACCCTGTGTCTAAGGCTATACACTCTCCCCTTGACCACCAGTAGTCCTAAACCTATTCAACCCGTTCAGCAGCGATGGCTGATCACAAATCCTACTGGTAAAGAAGTATGATCTATCTCGCATACAGCCCACTTAGGGACTTGGTGGACATCTATCCACCCAGACATTTGTCAGCTGGCTATAGGTCTTTCCTATTGGGATATTCCTGATGAAGAGGATCCCACTAAATTTCCCTTAAATCCATTCTGCACCATTGATAATGGAAACAATCATTATGGATGTAGGGACACGCAAGCCAGATGCAGGTTGGCTAGCCTAGATTACTATGTTTGCCCGGTGGACTACCAAAGCCACAAACAGTCACGGTTGTGTGGGGGGAATGCCGACTTCTTCTGTAAGTCATAGGGTTGTGATCATACAGGCAGTGCATGATGGAACCCAAACTCCTCATCAACTTCTGTACACAGCATTGGCCCTATTACCAATTAGATCACCAAAACCGATGGCCCCTAGAGGGGTCTCTAGATCCTCAAATTCTGCCTGACCTTTTTAACTTCTGAAAGTCCTCAAAAGGGTGAAAGGAGATTTCCCTATGTGGAGGCCTTTTCCCTCCTTCGCTCACATCCTGAACTATGCTTCTCAATAGGTCCTCACACTCAGCCTTCTGCTCCAGACTCTCTGCTGTCACTCTCACTTCAGCAACATGATTTCTCCCCTCCAATTACTAGATCAAACACCCAAACCTCCGCCGGATCTAAGACCATTGCCCCCTTGCTGAGGTAGCAGGTACTAAGGTAACCCTCCACGGAATCACTCCTCTCTTCTCCAGTCAGTGCCGGCACCGGGTCCCACCAGTTCCTCTTACCAGCTAACCCAAAGCTCATACCAGCTGAGGAGAACCCTCAGACCCCTATCCAAGATTTAGTGAAAATGGCCTTTAAAGTTTCTTTGTCATCACTGAAAACAGATTACTAAGAATTTAAAGTCCCTCACAGGCTTTTAGGGATACTAACTCCCATCTTCCCCTCTGCTCTACCTGTTCTACTGCTCACCTTTTTGTTGCTAGGAAAATCACAAACCCCTTTCCCAGTATTCTTTCACATCTCTGCTACCTCATTCTCAGATCCACGGAGCTGCTCAAAGCCACGCCTTCCCCATCTCCCCCCTCTGTTCCAGGCCCACAGAAAAACATTAACTGAAATTCTACAGAAGTCTTCAGCATGGCTGACTTTAGGACTTTCAGCAAAAGAGTCCCCATGAAAGACTTCAAAGTAGATAAACTTCCTCTTTTCCTGTTGCCCTGTTGTACTTGGCCACTGGCTAAAAATATCAGCACTCCTAAGTTAGACACCCCCTTACTAGTTTTTCACAAAATATGTGAACAAGGCCTTTGGCATTGAGCTGGGGCTTCACAGAGATGGCTACATTTCTAAGATAAAGAAGTTACCAACTGGGCTCCATGGTAACAGCTGGAAGGGGGAAAAAATAAAGGGAAGAAAAAGCTCTCCTTCACCCAGGTGGCCTTGAAACGTTAACTTGCCCAGAACAGAGGAAAAAAACAGAAAAAATCTGCTTTTTGTGAACTTCTGCAGGCTGTGAACTTCTGCGCCCCTTCCCTTATATGTTGGGTACAAAATTCTGAAACTACCTAAACGTGGGTTTCAGGGAATTAGTTGATTATAACAGAAGTAATGCCCTCTGAATCCGGTTGCAAATAAAATGGAAAGTTTCCCTGTTTTTGGTAGTATCTTAGGTGCCTTGCCATGTCCGTCTCTACAACAGTATAATTCTATAGACTTAAACATTGTTTATGTTTTCATGAAATTGTCAAGACGATGTGATTAATTTTGTAAAGGTGCAGAGGTTTCCCAGAGTGCTTTATCATAATGCAGGTTCATTTGAAGATCAAATAAGGGGGCATAAAACCCGGTTCCACTGAGAACATATATCCATCACTTTAGCCATCCTATTAGGAATAGGAGTTGCTGCAGGTGTGAGCACAAGAACCACTGCCTTGGTCCATGGGATACAACAAATGACACAATTAGAAGCAGCAATAGACCAAAACTTAAAGATATTAGGAACCTCCATCTTGGCTTTGCAGGAATCTTTAACCTCTCTCTCTGAAGTTGTTTTACAGAACAGGCGAGGGTTGAACCTCCTCTTCATGAGAGAAGGGGGCCTTTGTTCTGCATTGATGGAGAATCTTGTGTTTTTGCCGACCATACTGGAGTTTTAAAAAAATCTAGGAGTAAATTAAAAAGATGCCTTGAAGAGTGTCATTGAGAGAGAGAGAGGCCCAAAAAGGGTGGTTTGAGTCTTGGTTCACACAGTCCCCCTGGTTAACTATGCATTTATCAACCCTGGCCATTTCAATAATAATCCTCATATTATTGCTAACTATAAAACCCTGTTTGCTCAACCGTGTAATTTCTTTTCTCCAAGCTCAAATTGGACGAGTTAAACTTATGGTAATACCCCACTAGCAAACATAGAATGTGACACCCCGCAATGATCACTTTTATGATTAAAAGTAGCCAGAAGAAGAAGTGGGGAATGAAAGATTAATAAAATAGGCACTTTTCACTTCCTTTTTTCCTGTATGCTTAACAAAACACTGTTGAAATCTTGAGAAATGTTTGCTAATCTTGTTCCCAGAATATGCTGTCCCCAACTGACTAACTGCAGAATGTGCTCCCTCACTGGGTTGCATGCAAACTGACCACTCGCCCTGACCCATCAATAAACTTCCCTCCCTGCCGTCACCAAGGAAAGTGTATAAGCTCTGCTTAAGCTGTTCTAAGGGCTCTCTACTCTATTCAAGTGAGCTCTGAGCATCAGCATGCTGGACCCCCAATAAACCCTTCGCTGTTGCATGAGATAGTCTCTTGGTGGTCTCTTCCTTCGACCTCACCCGACCTTTACTTGGATAATTAAATGTAGAAGAGAACATGCATTCAAAAAGGGATAGTCGGTAGGATTAGGAATATAGTTGGTAGGTTTAGGAAGAAGACTGTGTATAGGTTTTGGAACAAAAGTTCCTTAGCAATAGGGTTTCTGTTAGAGAGTGAATGTAAATGTCAGCACATGTGAAGAGTCAGTCACAATGATGAACTGGAGAAAATATGTAGGAAATCAGATATCAATACACACATTATGAAATCAGGCAATGTATAAAGTGAATGATAGGATTAGACATGATCAACCAGGTTGAGTTTCAATATATAATCTTAGGAAGAAACAAATATGTAGTCACAAATATGATTGACATTGGAGAGCATTAGGCAACCTGGACATGGATGTTTTTAATAATCCAGGATCACTTTCCATTTAGGATGTGCTACAATCATAAGTTTGACCTTTGCATTTTGTGATCAGAATATTACAGTGATAAAATGTATATGTAGATCAGGTGACATGCATATTTTTTCTAACATTTCTGGGAGCAATATTTTGAAGAGGTATAAATTAGTGTTGGGGGTACACAGAGTTGTTCCCTGTGTCTATGAATATAGAAGTAATGCATGAATTGACAATACTGTGAATAAATAATATAGCTGTTTCCACTTTAAATCATGGATTGAATTGATATCTGAAAATATATAAGAAATCTTATATTGATATACAATCATTCATTCCAACGAGTAATGCATCTAATGGTCATATTAGGGTTATGTTTTATCATGAAGGGTGTGTGAGTTTAGTTTCAAAAGTGATTATGAAAATGAAAAATTATGTGTTTGGAAAGAAGTCTCATGAAAAGACGAGTCAAGAAACATAGAGGAATACATGTGTTCTGAAGCAGGAAGTGATTGTAAGTATAAAAAAACGTATAAATTTCCTAACTTGTGGATGAAATATATATCCTATGATGTGCAAAAACTGAAAAAAATAGTAATGTACCAGTGTTGAATGAAAATGAATGTCAAAATACATATTATGTCCCATAGGAATCTACTTGCATTGATGTTAAACTGGGTCAGTTACTGTAGAAACATTAGGATTTGAAAGGACCATTTACTAAAGTTAGTTTTCAGTACTAGGAATCAAATATATATTTCAGGTGGATGAATATATCTGAGCATAATCTTGTGAACATTTTATTATAAATCAACATTCATGACATGAATAAATTTAGGGAGTGTATATAAGACACATATATTTCATATTTTGAAAAATCGGAGGGTGTATAATATATATATATATATATATATATATATATATATATATATATATATATCACAGATACATTAAAAAGTAGCAATATATAAATATATATGCGTATCAAAATTTATCATGAAATATATATCATCCACAGATTAAAAAGTATTCATTTTAGTGAACATGGATTTATGTATAATGTTGTTCAACTAGGAACCTCACCCATAGGTGGAATTTTAAGATCCAAAAGCGTTTAGGAGGAGTGATCTCTTCTCACAATTTGTATCTGCAAAGTCAGCCACCTCACAAAAATGTACGTGTAATACCAGGTAGGATTCTATATGTGCATATAAAAATACATGTGCTGAATAGGCTCCAGAGAAATGGAGACAGGAATTCAGAAATAAGTTAACATTAAAAACAATGGAGAACTATTTCAATTAACAATTGACTATATTTATAACACCTACCATTTATCATGCAAAAAGCAAATCCAACTATACACCATGCCTCCTCTGAACTGCTTATGTTTCTATAATGTTTGGGTTACTTTCCTCCATCATATTAGGATTAGTAATCAGAGTATAGTAGGGTGTGAGTTAGTGTCAGGGATTCAGTATATCGAATGGAAAATAGGAAAATGAATCCAATGTGTATGCAAATATGTGGTAAACAAAAATCTTCCCACTCTCATCAAGAACAACACCTAGATATCACCTTCGCCCCAAGTAAGACACAATTAGAGGAGAAGAGTTTGAAAATCCGTGACTACATGTCTGGAATGGAATACGATCAGGAGTTTACAACCTTGGAAGTGGTAGAGGAGTTTCCAAAAGTAATGGACAGGGTAAAAACTCCACAAACATGGACCTCTGCCTGCCTAAAGACTTCTTGAGAAACTCTCTCTGAGGTTGGGCACTTAAAACATATGTTGTTGTCAGGAGCTTTAGCTTCCTTTCTAGGGAGACCATCAAAGCTGGGTCTTCATCTCTTTGACCTTGTGGATATGGTTTCTTATTTTCCAATGAACATGAGGCAGCAGTGCTGAATTCTCTCTTTGTAGGTAAACTGTGGCCACGGGGAGCTAAGTGTATCCACATGTTGACTGTGAAACCATTTGGTCATCCTCCACATTTCGTGGTGATTCTTGGTGCTGCACTGGGAATTTGGTATTTGCTTCATGGAATACAAGGAGCTCAACTGGAGCACAGTGCTGGAGGGAGTTCTGTCATGTGTGGTGGGTCAGGGTCAGCAGGGGAATGCACCAACCAGGTTTCTAGCCCACATAGTTTGCCCCCTTGACCATAATAACCTGATTGTGAACATTTCCCTTAAACCTCTTGTTATAAAAAGATGCCTTTACATATAAGGGTCTGCTGGATGCACCATGTCAGCCACATGCCATTTGGAAGTCAAAGGCAGATCCACAAGGCCCCACAACAGAAGTTTTATCACAAAACTGCACATCTCTGCTCTAGGTCCACTAATCAGCAGGCTTGAACTTACTGGCATCTCTGTTCTACACCATTTTCATGAAACTTAGTCAATCAAGGAACTGTCTGGTACACTCATCGTCAGCAACAGTACATCCAAAGGTTCTCCTGTGCAACCTGGTCAAAGGAATTTAAAAAATTTCATGGTATTTATCGAGCCATTATTCAAGCATGAGGTTGGAGGCACTGTTGGTTTCAATTTTTTCAGGAAACATTAAATGGTGAGGAAGCTCATTTCAATGAAACCTCTGGAAAACTCTCACAGGCAAGTCTTCCCAAGGAGTGGCCAAAAGGTCACAGAAATCCAGGACTATTGAGGTCTACAATGTGAGGTCCATGTGTGTTTTGACGCTCAAGTATGCCTGCCAAGTGTTTCAGAAAAAATCATGTGTTATCCAGGCTGAGATTCTCAGTGCTCTGTGGAAAGCCACCCTGGACCTAGATCTCAGTTTATAAGGGCGACTCTCATGTGTGGCCTGCTAAAATCCCAACACAATTCATGGCAATACTTCTCTGAGTTCAGTTCCAGAACTCAGTCTCTAAGTCCCCTTGAACTCACACCAGAGTTCAAGCCCAGTTGGACCCAGTCATTTCTTCCAATCGCCACACAAATGACCAAAATTAAAACCTAAACACTCCCACAAGGCCCTCATCTTCTCCATATAGACACTCATCATAACCTCTGGCTGAAGGTTTCCATGAGGGGCGCAGCCCAAGACAGTGACCAAAATGAGCACCCTTGGCCCTAATTTGCCTAAAGTCAGGGTGGCCTGGACACCATTCCTGTAAACCAGGAGGGATTAAATAGACCTGCCATTAATACTCCTCTGCTTCTCCATTTTGAGGCCTACTGAATGTCAGGTATAGATTCTTTATGTGGTTTGGAGTCATGAGAAAACCCAAGCACTTCTGCAGGGCTTTGAAGAACTCATTTGACCCAAAGGATCCCTATTCTCACTTGATGGAGTCAGGAACATCACAGAAAAAGGCTAGAGACTTCATCCACAATGACTGATCTTTTTGCCATTTTGGTTTTGGATGCACACACGGGATCTTTCTTTAGATCCATCATGTGCTAAGCTGGAGCCTCACACAGGGCCAAGTGGCTGATTCAGACACCTCCCTTTCCAAAGCAATTATGCCAAGAGCCACAGGTGATCCTCATTTATTTCCATTTGATAACTGTTTTTTTCAGTCTTCACAAAGGGGTGGCCAGAGGCAAATACCTTCCTGACATTCAGGGCAACAGAACAAAATGTAAGCAAAAGGCCCAAAGCAGGGTTTCTCCACTGAGAGTTTCCTGGCCACACTGATATCTGAGTTTTCTGAGATGCTCTCCATGCCATTCCCTTCAGCTATTCAGTACATGGTCATGTCACAGTGATTGGAGGTGGTACATATCATGGATAAAAAACGATGAGCCTATTCTGGCTAGTGGCCTGAATTCTGGAAGAAAACAGGAACTTAGGAAGGTTGTAGGTGTTTCCCATTGGTAAGGCAAGCCGCAGTCCTTTCATAAATTGGACAGGTTGATTGGTGGGAGGCATTCTACTACACAGGACATATTCATTGATGCATTCTCTTTTCTAATGTGTACAACCACGGACACAGTGGAATACACAGAAATAGAAACACTCACCATGTCAAATGACTTATTAGAAACAGTCCATTCCAAAAGAAATAAATCACGTTTTTTTTACCTATTCTCAGAACATGAGACAAAACCACAAACTGACATCCACACACCCAGGCACCTCCTTCCCCCAAGTAGGTCTGTGACTCTTCTGAGTGTCCTCTGACTGGTAGGCCATACGATGTTCCTCCGAAATGGCCTTTCCTGTCTCAGATCTGGTGTTATTCACCAACTCTGTGAAGTTGTCAGGAGGCAGTGGTGAGCCAATTCCAGTCTTGTCAGTAAAGGCCCCTCTTCAGAGCTTTCTTGGAATTTGGCCACCTTCACATGAATAGGTACCTAGAAAGACTGATTCTATCCTTGGTAAATCCAAACAAGTGAGACCACTGGGACTTGGACGGGTAATGGCTCTGGGTGCCTGGCTTCCTGGATCCCAAATTCAAAGAATTCCATCACCAAGGAAGTATGTGAGGTCACTTCCTTCAGGAACTGAATGAGGTCACTGACTTGGCCACCAATATGTCCTAACAGTTGCTTCCTAGGTTCTCATAAGATGGAGGCTGCCCCTATTTCCTGTGACACATTCACAAATTAGAATGGTATAGAAACCACAGGCACCTGGGAACAGCTCTCCACAAAGGCCTGGTTTGGTCCGACTTCTCTACATTAAGAAGAGAGAGGCTGATTCAGAAACATCCCTTCATCCTGATTAGGTTGTTTGCCATGGAAGATGACTTTTGCTCTCTCAGGTCCTAAATAGCTGCCTAAATCTTCTCCATGGATCATTTCTGCATGGACCTTTGAGGTTTTCAGCAGATGGAAGATCCCCTACATTCCTGTATTGTAAGACCAACTCGGTCCCTGCTCTTCTGTAAAGTTAGATTGACGGAACATTGTATGGTTAGGGTTAATAGCGTGTTCGATTTTGGTTAGGAATCATTCTGCTGGATGAATAATGGTTTGGGAACCTGTGATACTTATAAGAATATAGACTTGAAATATAAGTACAAAAACAGAAATCTAGGTAAGATTTGAAGCCCAGAAGGGCATTTGGCAATTGATTGGCATACTAAGCTTGAATTATGTTCTGTACCGAGGTCTCAGATAAATTCATTTACAATGGCATAGGATGCTGTACCTCAGATGACTGAATTTAGAAGAGATCATCCAGTCCAAAAGGGATAGTCCAAAGGATTAGGAAGATTGTCAGTAGGATTAGGAAGAAGAGTGAGTCTAGGAGTTGGACCAAAAGTTCTTTAGCAATAGGGTTTTAGTTAGAGAGTGAATGTAAATGTCAGCACATGTGAAGAGTCAGTCACAATGATGAACTGGGGAAAATATGTAGGAAAGAGAGTAAATATGTATCAATAGACACTTTAGGAAATCAGGCAACGTCTAAAGTGAGTGATAGGATTAGACATTTTCAACAGGGTTGAGGTTGAATATATAATCTTAGGAAGAAACAATTATTTAGTCACCAATAGGATTGACATTTGAGCGCATTAGGGAACCTAGACATGGAGGTTTTTAGTAATCCATGCTCACTTTAAATTTAGGCTTTAGTACAATCATATGTGTGACCTTTGCATTTTGTGTCAAGAATATTACTGTGGTAAAATATATATTTAGATCAGATTACATGAGTATTTCTTCCACCAATATGAGGAGCAATATTTTGAAAACTTATAAATTAGTATTGCGGATAAAATAGGCATACCCTGTGTTAATGAATAAGAGATGATGCATGAATAGACCATATTGTGAATTAATTATATAACTGGTTCCAACTTTAAATAATGCATTGAAATTATATTTGAAAATATATAGGAAATCTTATATTGATATATATACATTCATTCCAACCAGTTATACATCTAATGGTAATATTAGGGTTACGGTTTATCATGAAGAGTGTGTGAGTTTTGCTTCAAAAATGAGTATAGAATCGAAAATAATGTTTTTAGAAAGAAGTCTATTGAAAAGACCACTAAAGAATCATAGAGGAATACATGTTTTCTGAAAGAGGAAGTGATTGAAAGTGAACCACATGCCTATAAATTTGTGAATTTGTGGATGAAAGGTTATACCCTATGATGTCCATAAACTTAAGAAATAGTAATGTACCAGTGTGGAATAAAAATGAACTTCAAAATACATTTCATGTCCCATAGGAATCTAACTGCATTGATGTTAAACTTGGTCAGTTACTATAGAAATATTAGGATATATAAGGACCATTCACTGAAGTTAGTTTTCAGTACTAGGAAACAAATACGTATTTTAGGTGGTTAAATATTTCTGAGAATAATCTGTTGAGAGCCACAGCCAAAGGAGCCCCAGTAAACTTGCAGCTGCCAGCAAACTTCCGTCTGCCGGCTGATGATTGGCTCACAGGGGCCCCAGCATCATCTAGCTGATTTGCTTCTCTGTGGTGATGCTCATTGGAGATGCTCAATGAGCGGTTTCCCCGACCTTTCAGACTGCCAGCGGATGATTGGCTCACAGCGGCCCCAGCAACATCTAGCTGATTGGCTCCTCTGTGGTGATGCACATTGGGCTGGTTCCCTGCCCTTTCAGACCACGGAACTGCTCATTGGGGGACTTTTTTGGCTCCGCCCATGCGACCCAGCCAATCGGCCTCAAGAGGAGGAGACTGGTGTTTGAGGGAGAGGCTTGTGGGAAGCCTGTGGTGGCAGTTGGGCTCTGATGGCTATTCCTGAGGAGCTGTTTTGTTTGGTGTCATCTTGTTGGGTTGTATTATAGTAAAAATGCGGAATCAGAAATTATTAAAAAAAAAATGAAAGAGTGTTCAGTAAATTGTTAGATGCAATTAAGGCATGGAAGACTTTACAAGGACATGGAGGTTTACAAGGTTAATTATCTAAGGTAATACAAGGAGCTAATGAACCTTATGCTGAATTTGTAGATAGGCTTATTCAAACAGCTACCAGAGTTTTTGGAAATACACAACAAGCAATGCCATTACTAAAACAACTGGCTTATGAGCAAGCGAATCTTTGGTGCAATGATATCATTAGACCATGGAAACATGAAGATTTAAACACATATATTAAATTATGTAGAGACATTAAAGAACAAGAGCAAGTTGTGGAAGCTGCAGTAAAACAGGCTTTAGATGCCAGAGACATTAATGAACAAGGGCAAATTGTGGCAGCTGCAGTAAAACAGGCTTTAGATGCCAGGCCAAGAACATGCTACAATTGTGAAGAAACAGGACATTTTAAAAGGACTTGTCCCATAGGAGGAGGGTTTAACAAAACTAGGTATCAAAGGAGTAGAATACCAGGTATTTGTCCACGATGCCGTAGAGGGAGACTTTGGGCTAATGAATGCTGTTCTCAAACCACCATAGAGGGTACACCATTATCAAAAAACGAACAAGGACCAGGTGTTTATCCACAATATTGTGGACAAAGACATGGAGCTCCATTGCCAAAAATGGACAAGGGGGCTCAATGCTCTGGGGCCCAAAAACACAAATATACGCAGCACTGGAGAAACCCAGCAACCCCATCAGGGTAGTGCCCAGGACACATTGTCCATCAGATCCCTCATCAGACAAACCAGAGGGAGCTCAGGGTTGGACATCTGTGCCTCCGCCAGAGCAGTACTAACTGCAGAGATGGGAGTTCAATTCATTTCCACATGGGTAAAAGGACCTCTTCCCAAAGGAACAGTAGGCTTATTATTGGGACGCAGCTCTTCTACTCTAAAAGGACTTATGATAAGTCCTGGGGTAATTGATCTCGACTATGAAGGTGAAATAAAAATTATAGCCAGTTCTCCAAAGGGTATATCAGTAATTTCACCAGGAGATAGAATAGCACATTTACTAATAATACCCAGCCTACATGAAAAATTTTCCAGTTGTACTGTAGAAAGAGGTTCCAAGTGATTAGGCTCCACAGGTGTAGATTGGGCTATGCTTTCTTTAAATTTAGATTCTGGCCCCATGCTAAAACTAAATATTCAAGGGCATAAATTTAATGGGCTACTGGATACAGATGCAGACCTTAGCATCATCTGTCGTCAAGAAAGGCCAAAACATTGGCCGTTACAACAAGCCGCTCAAACGCTTCGAGGCCTAGGAGTGGCGTCTAATCCCCATAGAAGTGCAATGGTATTAGATTGGAAGGATCCTGAAGGATGTGAAGGAACTCTACAGCCATATGTATTGGATCATCTTCCCGTAAATTTATGGGGACGAGATAGTTTTCTGGACTCAGTGATATTTTTTTTCGGATTCAGTATTGCCAGTCAATCGGGTTTTGCCAGCTCCTCAGTCCTGGTCTCAGTGTTGGACGTCCATTGCCTGTCTTCATTGCCTTGTCTTGTCTGTGTCATGTTTCATTGCTTTAACTGTTTGTGTATCTTTCATTATGGGACAGAGCACTTCAATGCCTCTGTCCCTGATCCTTGATCACTGGACCAAAGTCCGCTTAAGGGCTCAGAATCTTTCTTTTTCAGTAAATCCCCGGATGTGGCAGACTCTCTGTGTTTCAGAATGGCCCACCTTTGAATTTGGATTACCCCTAGAAGGATCTTTCTACTGCCCACTAATTTAAAAAAGTCAGAGATATTGTCTTTCAGCCAGGGCCACATAGCCATCTGGATCAACAGCCATATATCTTAACTCGGTGGGAACTCTGCATATCTCTTTTTCCATGGGTGAAGCCTTTCTTGCCCCTGCCCCCACTCTGACTCCTTCCCCCAGGAACTCTCAAATCCTCTGCTCCTCCTCCTCCTACACCCTCTGTTCTCCTTGAGTCACCAGATTTCACTCTACTGGACTCTCCTTCCCCTCCTTATCCCCTGCCCTTGTCCCCCAACCTCCAACACCCTCTAAGTGATTCCCCTGCTGCTGACTCAGCCTCTCCTCCATTGGAGGAAGCTATGCCGGCCCAGCGCCCTCCAGATAATTCCCTTGCGGCACACACAGCACCTCTTCCCTTGGAGGAAGCTGACCCGTCTAAAGGAACTCGCTGGCGGTGAATGATTGAAAACCCTGGAACTCTCGGGATGCTCCCCCTCCATCCCTATGGGCCAATGATTGACGATGGCCACGGGGAAAAAATGCAAGCCTACCAGTATTAGCCTTTCTCCTCGTCAGACCTAAATAACTTAAAAAAATTATAATCCCCCTTTTTCTGAGGACCCCACTTGGCTCTCAGGTCTGGTTGAGTCATTGATGTTTTCACACCAGCCTACTTCAGAAGACTGCCAAAAACTCCTAGGGATTCTCTTCATGACAGAGGAACAACAGTGAATCCTCCAGGAAGCTAGAAAAAAATATCCTCAAACAAGATGTGCGTCCGACACAACTTCCCAACATAATCAAAGGCAGCTTTCCCTTTAACCCACCCAACTGAGAACCCAAAATCTTTGAAGGTAGGGAGCATCTGTCCACTTATCACCGGGCTCTAATAGTGTGTCTCCAAGCAGCCGCTAGCGACAAACTAATTTGGACAAGGTAAGAGAGATTATTCAAGGGCCTGATGAATCTCCCACTATGTTTCTGGAGAGAATTATAGAGGCATATAGGAGATATACTCCTTTTGATCCTCAGGCAGAGAATCAAAAGGCATCTGTCATGATGGACTTTATTGGGCAAACTGGCCTGGATATTAAAACAAAGTTACAAAGCTAGATTGATTACAAGATATGACTTTGAGAGATTTAGTCAGAGAAGTCAAGAACGTATACTATAAGAGAGAAACTGAGGAAGAGAAGGGAGCAAAGGGAGGATAAAAGAAACAAAAGGCAGACTAAGGCGTTGACTAAGGTCCTGGTCACAACAACAAATAGGCCAGAAATTAAGAAACAGGTAGACAAGAAGGGATAACATTGGCCCATGCCAGAGGGCATCCTGCCCTCAGATCAATGTGCCTACCCTAAAAAAAAAAGGACACTGGGCCAAAATTGCCCTAAAAAGCGACAGCAACACCAGCCAGCCATACTGACTCTGGAGGATGACTAAGAAAGTCGGGGCTCAGTTTCCCTCCCCAAGCTCAAGGTAACTTTTGAAGTGTTTCAAAAGTGATTATGGAAATCGAAAATAATGTGTTTGGAAAGAAGTCTCATGAAAAGGTCAGTCAAGAAACATGGATGAATACATGTGTTCTGAAGCACGAAGTGATTGAAAGTGACAAATGCCTATAAATTTGCTAACTTGCGGATGAAATATATATTCTATGATGTGCATAAAGTGAATAAATAGTAATGTAGAAGTGTTGAATAAAATTGAACATCAAAATACACATCATGTCCCATAGTAATCTACTTGAATTGATTTTATACAGGGTCAGTTAGTGTAGAAATGTTAGGATATGTTTGCATCATTCAAAGAAGTTAGTTTTCAGTACTAGGAAACAAATATGTATTTCAGGTGGATGAATATTACTGAGAATAATCTTGTGAAAAGTTGATTAAAAATCCAAATACATCAATATGAATGAATTTAGGGAGTGTATAATAAGACACGTGTTATATATATATATATATATATATATATATATATATATATATATATATATATATATCTCACAGACATTAAAAATAGCAATATATATGCCAATTGAAATTCATCATGAAATATATATCATCATATCCAAAAATATTCATTTTAATGAATATGGATTTTTATATAAGTTTGTTCAAATAGGAAGCTCACCCATGGGTTGAATTTTCAGTTCCAACAGGGTTTAGGACGAGTGATCACTTCTCACAATTTGTATGTGCCATGTCAGCCACCTCACGAGAATGTACGTGTGACACCAGGTAGGATTCTATATGTGCATATTAAAACACATGTGCTGAATAGGCTACTGTGAAAGGAAGACAGTAATTCATATATTTGTTAACTTTAAAAACACATGTAGAACTATTTCAATTAAAAATTGACTAGATTTATAACTCCTACCCTATATATTTCAAAAGGCATGTCCAACTATACACCATGCCTCCTCTGAAATGCTTGTATTTCTATTCTGTTTGGGTTATGTTTCTCCATCATATTAGGATTAGTAGTCAGAGTCTAGTAGGGAATGGGTTAGTGTCAGGGATTCACAAAAATCTTTCCACTCTCATTCAGAACAATGCCTAGACATTACCCTCTTCCCAAGTAAGACACAATTAGAGGATAAGAGTTAAAAATTCTGTGAATACATATCTGGAAATGAATATTCTCATGAGTTCACAACCTTGGATGTCGTAAAGGAGTTTCCAAAAGTATGGGACAGGGTAAGCACTCCACAAACATGGAGCTCTGCTGCCCTAAAGACTTCTTGAGAAACTGCCTCTGAGGTTGGGCACTTGATATATATGTTTTCGTAAGGAGCTTTCTTTGTACTGAGACCATCAAAGCTGGGTGTGCATCAATGCGACCTGGAGGATATGGTTTCATATTTTCCAATGAACATGAGGTAGCAGTGCTGAATTCTCTCTATGTAGGTAAACTGTGTCCACTGGGGCCTAAGTGTCTCCGCGTGTGGACTGTGAAGCCATTTGGTCATCCTTCACTTTTCCTGGTGTTTCTTGCTGCTACACTGGGAGTTTGGTATTTGCTTATGAAGTAAAAAAAAGATCACCTGGGACACAGTGCTTGAGGGAGTTCTGTCACGTGTGGTGGGTCAGGGTCTGCAAGAGAATATACCAACAATGCTTCTATTCCACATAGCTTTTCCCCTTGACCACAGCAACATAATTCTCAACATTGCCCTGAAACCTCTCTATATAACAAGATACCATTACATATAAGGGTCTGCTGGCTGCACCATGTCAGTCACAAGGCATTTGGAAGCCAATGGAAGATCAACATGGCCCCACCACAGATGTTTTATCACACACCTCCCCTCCTCTGGTCTAGGCCCACTACTCAGCAGGCTCCAATTTACTGGCATCTCTGTTATACACCATTTTGATGAAACCTAGTCAATCAAGGCACTGTCTGGTATACTCATGATCAGCAACCAGTTTTCCAAATTTTCTCCAGTGCCACCTGGTCATGGAAATTTCAATAATTTTATTGTATTTATCTAGCCATTTTTCACGGATGAAGATGGAGGCACTGTGGATTTCAATTTGTACAGGAACCATTAAATGATGCGAAACCTCATTTCAATGAATGCTCTGTAGAACTGTTAAAGACAAGGCTTCCCAGGGAGTGGCAAAAAAGTCACATGAAATCAGACCCATTGAGGTCTACAATGTGAGGTCCATGTGTGTTTTGACTGTCACCTATGCCTACCAAGTCTTTCAGAAAAAAAAAATCATGTGGTATCCTGGCTGAGATTCCCAGTGCTCTGTGGAAAGCCACCCTGGGCCTGGATCTCAGTTTCCAAGGGAGACTCTCATGCGTGTCCTCCTAGAATCCCAACACAATTCATGGCACAAGTTCTCTGAGATCAGATCCAGAATGCCCTCTCTAAGTGTAATCACACCAGAGTTCAAGCCCATGTGGACCCAGGCATCTCCTTTAACAGCCACACAATGACCACAATTAAACCAAAACACTCCCACATGGCCCTCATCTTTTTCCATATAGATACTCATCATAACCTCTGGCTGGAGGTTTCCATGAGGGGCACATTCCAAGACAGTGTCCAAAATAAGCTCCCTTGCCCCTCATTTGCCTAAAGTCAGGGTGGCCTGGACATACTTCCTGTGAACCCGGAGTGATCAAATAGGCATGCCGTTAATACTGCACCGCTTCTTCAATTTGAGGCCTACTGAGTTAGAGGTATAGATTCTTTATGTAAATTAGAGTCATGAGAAAACCCAAGCACCTTTGCAGGGCTTTGAAGAACTCAATTGACACAAAGGATCCCTATTCTCACTTGATAGAGGTCAGGAACCTCACAGAGGAAAGCGAGACTTTATCCACAATGACTGGTGTATTTGCCATTTTGGTTTTGGATGCACACATGGGATCTTTCTTTAGATCCATCTGGTGCTGAGAATCTAAGCCACAACCTCACACAGGGGCAAGATGATAATTCAGACACATCCCTTTCCAAAGCAATTAAGCAAAGAGCCACAGGTGATGCCCAATCATTTCCATTTGAAAACTGTTTACTTCAGGCTTCACAAAGGGGTGGCCAGAGCAAGAACTTCCTGACATTCAGTTCATCAGAACAATATATAAGCAAAATGCCCAAAGCAGGGTTTTTCTACTGAGATTTTCCTGGTCACACTGATATCTGAGTTTTTTGAGATGCTCGCCATTCCCTTCAGCTATCCAGTACATGGCCATGTCACAGAGCTTGGAGGTGGTATATATGTTGGACACAAAACCATGATCCTATTCTGGAGAGTGAACAGAGTTCATGAATAAACCTGGAAATTAGGAATGTATTAGGTTATGCCCATCTTTAAGTAAAGCCGCAAACCATTCATAAATTGGGCAGGATGAAATGGGAAGCTTTCTACTAGACAGGACACATCCATTGATGCACTCTCTTTTCTAATGTCTACAACCACGGACACCATGGGATACACAGACATAGAAACACTCTCCTTTTCAAACGACTTACGAGAAACAGTTAACTCCAAACCAAACAAACCACCTTTTTTTCCTATTCTCACAACATGAGACAAAATCACAAACTCACAACCACACCCACAAAGGCACCTCCTTACCCTAAGTAGGTCTGTGACTCTATGGAGTGTCCTCTGACTGGTGGGCCACACAATGTTCCCCCGAAATGTCCTGTCCTGTCTCAGATATGGTCTCCTTGGCCATCTCTATGAAGTTGTCAGGAGCCAGCGGTGGGCCACTATCTGCTTTTTCAGGAAAGGCCCCTCTTCAGAGCTCTCTTGGCTTTTGGCCATTCTAACATCAGTAGGTACAAAGAAAGACTGACTCTGTCCTTGGTAATTCCAAACAAGTGAACCCACTGGGACTGGTACTGGGACTGGCTCTGTGTGCCTGGCTTCCAGGATCCTAAGTTCAGAGAGTTCCATCACCAAGGGAGTAAGGTGAGGTCACTTCCTTCAGGAACTGAATGAGGTCACTGCCTTGGCAACCACTTTATCCTAACAGTTGCTTCCAAGTGTCTCATTAGATGCAGGCTTCCCCTACTTCCTGTGAAACATTCACAAGTTAGAATGGTATATCAACCATAGGAACCCGGTAATAGCTCTCCACACAGGCCTGGTTTGGTCCATCTCCTCTACATTGAGAAGAGAGGTTCTGATTCAGACACATCCCGTCATCCTGACCAGGTATTTTGCCATGGAAGATTACTTTTGCTTTCTCAGGTCCTCCATAGCTGACTACATATTCTCCAGGGATCATTTCTGCATTGAACTTGTGGTTCTCAACAGGTGAAAGATCCCCTACATTCCTGTATTGTAAGACCAACTCTGTCCCTGCTCTTCTTTAAATTTACATTGAGGGAACAGTGTATTGTTAGGGTTAATAAAATGTTTGATTTGGGTTAGAAATCATTCTGCTGGATGAATAATGGTATTGGGAACCTGCGATATTTTTAAAAATATAGAGGTGAAATATATAAATGAAAAAAGAAAGTCTAGGTAATTTTGAAGCCCAGAGGGGCAATGGGCCCTTCATTGGGATACTTAGCTTTGATTTACGTTGTGCACAGATATCTCAGATAAATCGATACACAATGGCATAGGACCTTGTACCTTTTATGATTAAAATTCGAAGAGAACATCCAGTCAAAAAGGGATAGTAAGTAGGATTAGATAGATATTCGGTAGGTTAACAAAGAAGAGTGAGTATAGGATTTGGAACAAAAGTTCTTTAGCAATAGGGTTTGGGTTAAAGTGTGAAAGTAAATATCAGCACACTTGAAGGGTCAGTCACAATGATGAACAGTGGAAAATATGTAGGAAAGCAGATATCAATAGAGATATTACAAAATCAACAAATGGGCCAAGGACCTGAACAGACACTTCTCAGAAGAAGACATACAATCAATTAATAAGTACATGAAAAAATTCTCACCTTCTCTAGCAGTCAGAGAAATGCAAATCAAAACCACCCTAAGATACCATCTCACTCCAGTAAGATTGGCAGCCATTAGGATGTCAAACAATAATAAGTGCTAGCGAGGATGTGGGGAAAAGGGTACACTTGTACATTGCTGGTGGGACTGCAAAATGGTACGGCCATTATGGAAAGCAGTATGGAGATTCCTGGGAAAGCTGGGAATGGAACCACCATTTGACCCAGCTATCGCCCTCCTCGGACTATTCCCTGAGGACCATAAAAGAGCATGCTATAGGGATACCGCCACATCAATGATCATAGCAGCACAATTCACAATAGGCAGACTGTGGAACCAACCTAGATGCCCTTCAATAGATGAATAGATAAAAAATAATGTGGCATCTATACACAATGGAGTATTATGCAGCACTAAAAAATGACAAATTCATGGAATTTGCAGGGAAATGGATGGCATTAGAGCAGATTATGCTAAGTGAAGCTAGCCAATCCTTAAAAAACAAATGCCAAATGTCTTCTTTGATTTAAGGAGAGCAATTAAGAACTGAACAGAGGGAAAGAGCATGAGGAAAATATTAACATTAAACCGAGACAAGTGATGGGAGGGAAAGGGAGAGAGAAGGAAAATTGCATGGAAACGGAAAGAACCCTCATCGTTATACGAAATCACATATACGAGGTTGTGAGGGGAAAGGGGGGGAAGGGAGAGAACGGAACAACAACAGATGAGGTAGAGAGGGAAGATGAAAGGGGAGGGGAGGGGGGATAGTAGGGGATAGGAAAGTCAGCAGAATACAACAATCACTAATATGGCATTATGTAAACATTGTGAATGTGTAACTGATGTGATTCTGCAATCTGTATTTGGGGTAAAAATGGAAATGCATAACTCACTTGAATCAAATGTATGAAAGATGAAAAAAAAATTAAAAAAGTACTAAATTGGCTCATCGTAACAATAAAAAAAGAGATATTACAAAATCAGGCAAAGTATAAAGTGAGTGATATGATTAGATATTTGCAACAGGGTTGATTTTGAATATATAATCTTAGGAAGAAACAAATATGTAGTCACCAATAGGATTGATATTTGAGAGCATTAGGCAACCTGAACATGGAAGCAATCCATGTTCACTTTCCATTTAGGCTTTAGTACAATAATAAGTGTGAACTTTGCATTTTGTGTCCAGAATATTACTGTGATAAAATGTATATGTAGATTAGGTGACATGAGTATTTATTTCACCATTTCTGCGAGTAATATTTTGAAGACATATACATAAGTATTGGTTGTACAAAAAGCTGTACCCTGTGTCTATGAATATACAGATAATGCATGAATAGACCATACTGTGAATAAATAGTATAGCTGGTTCCACTTTAAATAATGGATTGAATTGATATTCACAAAGGAGTGGTCTGAGGCAAAAACCTTCCTGAAATTCAGGGCAACAGAACAATAGGTAAACAAAACGCACAAAGCAGGGTTTCTCCACTGACACTTTCCTTGTCACACTGATATCTGAGTTTTCTGAGATGCTCGCCTTTCCCTTCAGCTATCCAGTACATAGCCATATCACATAGCTTGGAAGTAGTACATATCTTGGACACAAAACGATGAGGCAATTCTGGAGAGTGTCCAGAATTCAGGATGTAAACAGAAACTTTGAAAGATAGCAGGTGTTTCCCTTCAATAAGGAAAGCTGCAGTCCATTAATAAATCAGGCAGGATGAATGTTGCGAAGCTTTCTCCTAGACAGGACACATCCATTGATGCATTTTCTTTTCTAATGTCTACAACCAAGGACAGAGTGGGATGCACAGACATAGAAGCACTCGCCTTGTCAAAGGACTTACTAGAAACAGTCCACGCCAATTCAAACAAACAGCCTTTCTTACATCTTCTCAGAACTTGAGAAAAAACCATACACACACCTACACCCACAAAGGCACCTCCTTTGTGGAGTGTCCTCTGAATGGTGGGCCATACTATATTCCCCCAAAATGGCCTGTTGTATCTCAAATCTGGTCTTTTTGGCCAACTCTGTGCAGTTGTCAGGAGCTAGCGGTGAACCAATACCTGCTTTCTCAGAAAGGTCTTTCTTCAGAGCTTTCCTGGCATTTGGCCATCCTCACATCTGTTGGTACTAAGAAAGACTGACTCTGTGCTTGGTAAATTGAAACAAGTGAGACCACCGGGACTGGGACTGCGACTGGCTCTGGGTGCCTCTCTTCCTGGATCCCAAGTTCAGAGAGTTCCATCACCAAGGAAGTGAAGTGAGGTCACTTCCTTCAGGAACAGAATGAGGTCACTGCCTTGGCAACCTCTTTGTCCTTACAGTAACTTCTAAGGGTCCCATGAGATGGAGTCTTTCCCTTCTTTCTGTCACACTTTCACAAGTTAGAATGGTATATCAACCATAGGCACCTGGGAAGAGCTCTCCACACAGGCCTGATTTGGTCCATCTTCTCTACATTTAGAAGATAGAGGTTGATTCAGACACATCCATTCATCTTGACCAGGTTGTTTACCATAAAAGATGACTTTTCCTCTCTCAGGTCCTTCATAGCTGCCTATATCTTCTCCAGGGATCATTTCTGCATGGACCTTTGATGTTCTCAGAAGGTGGAAGATCCCCTACATTCCTGTATTGTAAGACCAACTCTGTCCCTCCTCTTTTGTAAAGTTAGATTGAGGGAACAGTGTATGTTTAGGGTTAATAACATGTTTGATTTGGGTTAGGAATCTCTCTGCCCCATGAATAATGGTATTGGGAACCTGTGATATTTACAAGAATATATAGGTGAAATGTAAGTATGAAAACAGAAATCTAGGTAAGATTCGAAGTCAGAAGGGCATTGGGTCCTTGAGTGGGATTCTTAGGTTTGAATTATGTTCTGCATATATGTCTCCGACAAATTGAAATACAATGATTTAGGACCTTATACCTTGGATGATTAATTGTCGAAGAGAACATCGAGTCAAAAAGCAATAGTCAGTAGGATTAGGAAGATAGTCAGTAGGTTTAGAAATAAGAGTGAGTATAGGATTTAGACCAAAATTTCTTTAGCAATAGGGTCTCGGGTAGACATTGAATGTAAATGTCAGCATATGTGAAGTGTCAGACACAATGATGAACTGGGGAATATATGTGGGAAAGCAGATATCAATAGAGATATAAGGAAATCAGGCAAAGTATAAACTGAGTGATAGGATTAGACATTTTCAACAGGCTTGAAGTTGAATATATAATCTTAGAAAGAAACAAATATGTAGTCACCAATAGGATTTACATTTCAGAGCATTAGGCAACCTGGATATGGTTGTTTTTAGTAATCCATGCTCACTTTCCATTTAGGCTTTGATACAATCATGAGTATGACCTTTGTTTTTTGTGTCCAGAATATTACTGTGATAAAAAAAGAAATATATATATATATATATATATATATATATATATATATATATATATATATATATATATTGATAGATAGATAGATAAGGTGACATGAATATTTCTTCTACCATTTTTGGGAGCAATGTTTTGAAGAGGTATAAATTAGTATTGAGGGAACAAAGAGGTGTACACTGTGTCTATGAATATAGAGATAATGCATTAATAGACCATACTGTGAATAAATAGCATACCTGGTTCCAACTTTAATAATGGATTGAATTGAAATGTGAAAATGTACAGGAAATCTTATATTGATATTCACACATTCATTCCAACCACTTATACATCTAATGGTAATATTAATGTTATGGTTTATCTTGAAGAGTGTGTGGGTTTAGCTTCAAAATTGATTATGGAAATCGAAAATAATGTGTTTGGAAAGAAGTCTCATGAAAAGACCAGTCAAGTAACATGGAGGAATACATGTGTTCTGAAGCAGGAAGTGATTAAAAGTGAAACAAATTCCTATAAATTTGTGAAATTGTGAATGAAATATATATCCTATGATGTGCAAAAACTGAAGAAATAGTAATGTACCAATGTTGAATTAAAATGAATGTCAAAATAGACATCATGTCCCATAGGAATATACTTGCATTGATGTTAAACTGGGTCAGTTACTGTAGAAATATTAAAATTTGTAAGCACCATTGATTGAAGTTAGTTTTCAGCACTGGGAAACAAATATGTATTTCAGGTAGGTGATTATTTCTGAGAATAATCTTGTGAAAAGTTGATTATAAATCCACATACATGAACATGAATAAATTTACGGAGTGTATATAAGACAAATAAATTTCATATTTTATAAAATCTGTAGAGTGTATGTGTATATATATATATATATATATATATATATATATATATAGACAAAAAAACACAAAAATTCATTAAAAAGTATCAATATATATATGCCAATCGTAATTCATCATGTAATATATATCACCCTCAGATGCAAAAATATTTATTTTACTAAACATGGGTTTATGTATAATATTGTTCTAATAGGAAGCTCACCCATAGTTTGGATTTTCAGTTCCAACAGCGTTTAGGAGCACTGATCTCTTCTTACAATTTGTTTCTGCCAAGTCAGCCAACTCATAAAAATATACGTGTGATACCAAGTAGGAATCTATATGTGCATATAAAAAGTACATGTGCTGAGTAGGCTACAGAGAAAGGGAGACAGGAATTCACATATTTGTTAACTTTAAAAACGCATGGAGAGAGCTGGGGATGTGGCTCAAGTGGTAACGCTCTCGCCTTGCTTGCGTGCGGCATGGGTTCGATTCTCAGCACCACGTGCAAACAAAGATGTTGTGTCCGCCGATAACTAAAAAAATAAATATTATAGAATTCTCTCTCTCCTCTCTAACTCTCTCTTTTAAAAAAAACACATGGAGGACTATTTCAATTAAAAATTGAGTAGATTTATAAAACCCACCCTTTATCATGCAAGAGGGAAGTCCAACTATACACCATGCCTCCTCTGAACTGCTTGTATTTTCATTTTTTTTGTTTATTTTTCTCCATCATATTAGGATTAGTAGTCAGAGTCTAGTAGGGTATGAGTTAGTGTCAGGGATTCAGTATTTCGAATGGAAAATTGGAAAATGGATCAATGTGTATGCAAATGTGTACTACAAAAATATTTTCCCACTCTCATTCAGAACAATGCCTTGACATTACCTTCACCCCAAGTAAGACACAATTAGAGGAGAAGAGTTAGAAAATCTTTGAATACATATCTGAAATTGAAAATTCTTAGGGTTCACAACCTTGGAGATTGTAGAGGAGTTTCCAAAAGTAAGGGACAGTGTAAAAACTCTACAAACATGGAGATTTGCCTGCCTAAAGACGTCTGGAGAAACTGTCTCTAGGTTGGGCACTTGAAATATATGTTTTTGTGAGGATCTTTAGCTTCCTTTCTAGTGAGACCATCAAAGCTGCGTCTTCATCTCTGTGATCTGGAGGACATGGTTTATAATTTTCCAATAAACATGAAGCAGCAGTGCTGAATTCTCTCTTGTATGTAAACTGTGGGCACTGGGGGCTAAGTGTCTCCCCATATGGACTGCGAAGCCATTTTATCATCCTCCACTTTTCCTAATGTTTCTTCCTGCTGCACTCGGAGTTTGGTATTTGCTTCACAAAATACAAGGAGTTCAACTGGGACACAGTGTTGCCGCGAGTTCTGTCACGTGTGGTGGATCAGGGTCTGCAGGAGAATGCACCAACAGGGCTTGTATACCACATAGGATGCCCCCTTGACCATAGCAACCTGATTCTGAACATTGCACTGAAACCTCTCCATATAAAAAGTTGCCTTTACATATAAGGGTCTGCTGGCTGCACCATGTCAGTCACAAGCCATTTGGAAGCCAATGGCTGATCCACATGGCCCCACCTCAGATGTTTTATCACACATTTGCTCACCACTGCTCTAGGCCCACTACTCAGCAGGATCCAAATTATTGAGATCTCTGTTCTACACCATTTTCATCAAAATCAGTCAATCAAGGCACTTTCTGGTACACTCGTGATCAGCAACAGGACATCCAAATGTTCTTCATTGCCACCTGGTCATTGGAATTTCAAAAATTTCATGGTATTTATCTAGCAAATTTTCAATTATGAAGTTGGAAGCACTATGGCTTTCAAATCATTCAGGAATCATTCAATGGTGAGGAAGCTCATTTCAATGAAAGCTTTGGAGAACTCTCACAGGCAAGGCTTCCCAATGAGTGGCCTAAAAGTCACATGAATCCAGGCCCATCGAGGTCTACAATTGAGGTCCATGTGTGTTTTGACTAGCAAATATGGCTTCCAAGTCTTTCAGAAAAAAATAATTTGATATCCTGGCTGAGATTCCCAGTGCTCTGTGGAAAGCCACCCTAGGACTAGATCTCAGTTTCCAACGGAGACTCTCATGCATGGCCTCCTAAATTCTTAACACAATTCATGGCAATACTTCTTTGATGATTGATCCAGAACTGAGTGTTTAAGGGGAATGACACCAGAGTTCAAGCCCAGGTGGATCCAGTCATCTCTTCCAACTGCCACACGAATGACTACAATTAAAACCAAAACACTTCCACATGGTCCTCACCTTCTTCCAGAGAGACACTCATCATTACCTCTGGCTGGAGTTTTTCATGTGGGACGCATCCCAAGAGAGTTTCCGAAATAATCTTCCTTGCCCCTCATTTGCCTAAAGTCAGGGTGGCATGGTCACCCTTCCTGTGAACCTGGAGTGATCCAATAGGCCTGCTTCTCCAATTTGAGGCCTACTGACTCTCAGGGATAGATTCTTTAAGTGATTTGGAGTCACAAGAAAACACAAGCACCTCTGCAGTTCTTCAAAGAACTCATTTGACCTAAAGGATCCCTATTCTCACTTGATAGAGGTCAGAATCCTAACAGATGAAGGCAAGAGACTCATCAACAATGACAGATTTTTGGCCATTTTGGTTTTGATTTCACACATGGAATCTATCTTTAGATCCATCATGTGCTGAGAATCTAAGCCACAACCTCATACAGGGCCAAGAGGCTGATTTAGACACATCCTTTTACAAGCAGTTAAGCAAAGAGCCACAGGTGATGCCCATTCATTTCCATTTGAAAACTGTTTTCTTCAGGCTTCACAAAGGGGTGGCCTGAGGCAAAGACCTTCCCGACATTCAGGACAACAGAACCATAGGTAAGCAAATGAACCAAAGCAGGGTTTCTCCACTGAGAATTTCCGGGTCACACTGATATCTGAGTTTTCTAAGATGTTCCCATTCTCTACAGCTATCAAGTACATGGACATGTCTCAGAGCTTGGAGGTGGTACAAATCTTGGAGACTATTCTGGAGAGTGGCCAGAATTCAGGAAGAAAACAGGAACTTAGGAATTTAGTAGGTGTTGCCCATCCATAAGGCAAACCACAGTCCATTCTTTAATTAGGCAGGATGAATGCTGGGAAGTTTTCTACTAGACAGGACACATCCTTTGATGCCTTCTCTTTTCTAATGTCTACAACCACGGACACAGTGGGATACTCAGACTTAGAAACACTAGCCTTGTCAAACGACTTACTAGAAACAGTCCACTCCAACCCCAAAAAACTGCCTTTCCTACCTATTCTCAGAACATGAGAGAAAAGCACAAACTCACTGAACACCCACAAAGGCACCTCCTTAACCCAAGTAGGTCTGTGACTATCTGGAGTGTCCTCTAACTGGTGGGCCATACCATGTTCCCCTGAAATGGCCTGTCCTTTCTCAGATCTGGTCTCCTTGGCCAACACTGTGAAGTTGTCAGGAGCCAGCGGTGAACCAATACCTGCTTTCTCAGGAAAGGCCCCTCTTCAGAGCTCTTCTGCCATTTGACAATCCTCATATCAGTCGGTACCAAGGAAGACTGACTCTGTCCTTGGTAAATCCAAACAAGTGAGACCACTGGGACTGGGACTGGGACTGGCTCTGGGTGCCTGGCTTCCTGCATCACAATTTCAGATTTTTTGATCACCAAGGAAGAGAGGTGAGGTCACTTTCTTTAGGAACTGAATGAGGTCACTACCTTGGCCACCACTTTGTCCTAACAGTTGCTTCGAAAGGTCCCATGAAATGGAGGCTGCCCCTACTTCCTTTGACACTTTCACAAGTTAGAATGGTATATCAACCATAGGCACCTGTAAACAGCTCTCCACACAGGCATGGTTTCATCAGTTCTCTACATTAAGAAAGGAGAGGCTGATTCAGACACATCCCTTCATACTGACCCTGTTGTTTGCCATGGAATATGACTTTTCCCCTCTTAGGTCCCTCATAGCTGCCTGCAACTTCTTCAGGGTATAATTTCTGCATGGTCCTTTGATGTTCTCAGTAGGTGGAAGATCCCCTACATTACTGTATTGTAAGATAAACTCTGTCTCGGCTCTTCTGTAAAGTTAGTTTGAGGGAACAATGTATGGTTAGGCTTAATAACATGTTTCATTTGAGTTAGGAATCATTCTGCTTAATGAATAATGGTATTGGGAACTTGCGATATTTACAAGAATATATTGGTGAAATATAAGTTTGAAAACAGAAATCTAGATAAGATTTGAATCCAGGATGGGCATTGGGCTGTTGATTGGGATACTTAGCTTTGAATTATGTTCTGCATAGATGTCTCAGATAAATCAATATACAATGGCATAGGACCTTGTACCTTGGATGATTGCTTGTCGAAGAGATCATCCAGTCAAAAAGGGATAGTCTTTAGGATTAGGAAGATAGTCGGTATGTTAGAAAAAAGAGTGAGTATAGGATTTGGACCAAAAGTTCTTTAGCAATAGGGTTTCGGATAAAGAGTGAATGTAAATGTCAGCACATGTGAAGAGTCAGTCACAATGATGAACTGGGGAAAATATGTAGGAAAGCAGATATCAATAGAGACATTAGGAAATCAGGAAAATATAAAGTGAGTGATAGGATTAGTCATTTTCAACAGGGTTGAGGTTGAATATATTATCTTAAGAAGAAACAAATATGTAGTCACCGATAGGATTGATTTGAGAGCGTTAGGCAACCTGGATATGGATGTGTTTAGTAATCCATGCTCACTTTCCATTTAGGCTTTGGTGAAAGGTTAATAAAATAGGTACTTGTTACTTACTGTTTTTCTGTATGCTTAACAAAACACTGTTGAAGTCTTGAGGACTGTTTGCTAATCTTGTTTCCAGAATGTGCTGTCCCCAACTGCCAAACTGCAAATGTATACCCTCACCCATTTGCACGCAAACCACCCACTTGCCCTGACCCATGAATAAACTTCCCTCCCTGCCCTCTCCAAGGAAAGCATATAAGCTCTGCTTAAGCTGTTCTCATTGCTCTCTGCTCTATTCAAGTGAGCTCTGAGCCCCAGAATGCTGGACCCATAATAAACCAGACATTCCTCTGGTGGTCTCTTCCTCTGATGCTTGCCCGACCTTTACATCTGGAGGCACGAGCAAGATCCGGCAGCGGCGGATGAAAGATCCCCAA
Source organism: Callospermophilus lateralis (assembly GCF_048772815.1). Classification (NCBI taxonomy): domain Eukaryota; kingdom Metazoa; phylum Chordata; class Mammalia; order Rodentia; family Sciuridae; genus Callospermophilus; species Callospermophilus lateralis. The sequence goes on from NW_027511850.1 coordinate 412,591, forward strand.
GGGGCTCCTTTCAGGGTAAGTAAGGGAACTCTTTTTGGTTTTAGGTTTCAGGTTAGGGCTTGGCAAAATGGCTATTGGTGATGAGCGTGAGCTCTCTCTGACAGAGGCTGACATACGTGTCACAGAGACACAGGCCACGTCCCTGGGGGATGCCCCAGAGGACTCAGGAAATCGAGGAACAATAGTCTCCTTGACTCAGTGATATTTTGCTTCGAATTCAGTATTGCCAGCCCATCAGGTTTTGCCGGCTACTCAGTCCTGGCCTCAGTATTGGACGTCCATTGCCTGTATTTATTGTCTTGTCTTGTCAGTGTAGTGTGTGATTTCTTTCACTGTTTGTGTATCTCTCATTTTGGGACAGAGCACTTCAACACCTCTCTTCCTGACCCTTGATCACTGGACCAAAGTCTGCGCAAGGCCCAGAATCTTCCTTTTTCAGTAAATTGCTAAACCTGGCAGACCCTCTGTGCCTCAGAATGACCCACCTTTGGAGTTGGATAGCCCCTAGAAACATCTACTTCCCACTAATTTGAAACGTCAGAGATTTTGTCTTTCAACCGGGGCCACATAGACATCCAGATCAACAGCCATATATCTTAACTTTGCAGGACCTCTGCAAATCTCCTCCTACATGGGTGAAGCCTTTCTTTGTCTCTGCACCCACTCCTACTCCTTTCACCATGATTCTATCTCACAAACCCTCTGCTCTTCCTCCTCCAACCTCTGTTCTCCCTGAGTCTCAAGACTCTACTGGACTCTCCTACCCTTCTTATCCGCTGCCGTCGTCCACCAACCCCCAACAACCTCTAAGTGATTCCTTTGCTGCTGACTCAGCCTCTCCGCCATTGGAGAAATCTAGGCTGGCCCAGCGCCCACCAGATGACTCCCCCTTGTCACACACACAGCCCCTCCTTCCCTGGAGGAAGCTGGCCTGGCAAAAAGAACTCAAAGAACTCCCTGGCGTTTTCACACCTGCCTACTTGGGATGACTGCCAACAAATCCTAGGGATTCTCTTCATGACAGAGGAATGAGAGAGAAACTTTCTGGAAGCTAGAAAAAAATACCCTCGGACCAGATGGGTGACCAACACAACTTCCCAACATAATCAAAGCCGGCTTACCCTTGAACTGACCCAACTGGGACCCCGACACCTTTGAAGGTAGGGAGCATCTGTCCACTTATTGCCGGGCCCTAATAGTGGGTTTCCAACCGGCCGCTAGCCAACCAAATAATTTGGCCAAGGTAAGAGAGATTATTCAAGGGCCTGATGAATATCCCTCTATGTTTCTAGAGAGAATTATGGAGGCATATAGGAGATATACTCCTTTCGATCTTCAGGCAGAGGATCAAAAGACATATGTCATGATGGCCTTCATTGGGCAAGCTGATCTGGATATTAAAAGAAAGTTACAATACTTAAATGGATTACAAGATATGACTTTGAGAGATTTACTCAGGGTAGCCGAGAAAGTATCCTATAAGAGAGAAACAGAGAGAACGAAAGGGAGCAAAGGGAGGATGACAGATGAAAAAGACAGATGAAGGTATTAACTAATGTCCTGGTCACAACAATAAATAGGCCAGAAATTAAGAAACAGGGAGAAAAGAAGCGATACCTGGGTCCCCACCAGAGGCCACCCTTGGCCTCAGATCAATGTGCCTACTGTAAAGAAAAAGGACACTGAGCCAAAAAGTGCCCTAGAAAGAGACAGCCACGCCAGACAGCCTTTCTGACTCTGGAGGTTGACTGAGAATGTCGGGGCTCAGATCCCTTCCCCGAGCTCAGGGTAACTTTTGAAGTGAAGGGGACCCCATAAACTTTGAAGTGGATACAGCAGCAGTATACTCAGCCCTTAAGGCCCCACTGGGCCCTCTATCAAATAAAAGGTCTCTAGTTCAAAGGGCTAACAGCAGTAAATATCAGACTTAGACAACTAAGAGGACCATGGACATGGGGAAAGGAAAAATCCAACATTCCTTCCTAGTAATCCCAGAATGCCTGGCCCCATTGATGGGCAGAGATCTGCTCAGTAAGCTCCGGGACAAAACAACTTTTAACCCCGAAGGCCCCAAAATGAAATTTCTAAATCCTTCATTAAAAACTCCTATAGTCATGGCTTTATAAATGTCAGTCAAAGATGAACATCCACTTTTCACACACCCCAAGAATGATCAAACAGGCAAGCTACCCCAGAAATGGATAACAGATTACCCAGATGCCTGGGCAAAAATTGTTGGGTTAGGCCTAGCCATGAAACAAACTCCAAGAACAGTGGAGTTAAAAACCTCAGCCTCCCCAATCAATGTCAAACAACATCCTCTGAGCAAAAATGCTAAAGATGGGTTAAGGCCCCATATTCAGAAATATCTGGCTTTAGGGTCCTAAGGCCCTGTCAATCGGCCTGGAACACTCCCCTGCTACCAGTAAAAAATCCAGGAACTGGGGACTATCCCCGTTCAAGACCTAAGAGAGATCAACAACAGAGTGCATGACATTCACCCCATGGTAAATAATTTGTACAATCTGCTTATCACTCTGAACCCTGAGTAGAAATGGTATGGACATAAAGATGCTATCTTTTGCATGCCTCTGCATAAAGACAGTCAGTTTCTGTTTGCTTTTGAGTGGGTAGACCCAGAAACCGGAACGTATGGTAAACTAACATGGACTACACTCTCACAGGGGTTCAAAAACTCCCCCACTCTCTTTGATGAAGCCCTCCACAGAGATGTCAACAACTTCAGAACTATGCACCCCGAAGTCACCCAGCTTCAATACGTGGATGACCTGCTACTGCAGCCAACACCAAGGAAAACTGTGAGTCTGGGAACCAAGCACTATTATGTAAGCTTGCTCAACTCGGGTATAGAGCTTCTTCCAAAAAACCCCAAATTTGCCAGCAAGAAGTAGTCTTCCTGGGCTATTCCCTTAGAGGTGGTAAACGTTGGCTCACTGAGCCCAGAAAACAAACGGTTGTGCAGATACAACCCCCCCAGCAGCAGACAACACAAAGAGTTTCTTGGGACTACTGGGTTTTGCAGGTTATGGATTCCTGTGTTTGCGTCCTTAACTTCTCCTTTATTCCCGCTGTTAAAGGGAGATGCCCAATTCCAATGGACCCCTGAGCACCAGCAAGCTTTTGATAACATCTTACGACACTGGCACTGAACTCCTCAACTTCACTGAGCCAAGCCTGCAATTTCAGAAAGCCCTACACTACGTTAAAAATGTACATCAATTCACACACCTTGGTCCAAAGAAACTGCAGGCATTCCTGAAGGATCAAGAACAGAGTTTTCCACTAACCGACTCACAGCGAAAGGACATAACTGAACGGGTAACAAAACCCTGTCCGTTCTGTCAATAGAACAATTACCCTTCCAAGCTTCCTGCAGGAAAGCACCTATGAGCAACCAGACCAGGAAATTCTGGGAAGTGGACTTTACTGAAATTTAGCCAGCAAGGTATGGACTTCAATATCTCCTAGTGTTTGTAGATATACTTTCAGGATGGATTGAAGCCTTCCCCACAAAAAAAGGGCACAAATGGTGGTAGAAAATCCTGAAAGATATTTTTCTATGATACGGCCTACCTAAGGTAATAGGGTCTGATAATGGACCGGCGTTCATGGCCCAGGTAAGTAAGGGGTTAGCCAGGATCCTGGGGATAAATTGGAAGTTACATTGTGCTTATAGACCCCAGAGCTCAGGACAGGTTAAAAAATTAATAGAACCATTAAAGAGACCTTAACGAAATTAAGCTTAGAGAGGGCATCAAAGATTGGACTACGCTCCTGCCTTATGCACTGTTTCATGCAAGAAATACTCCCTCTGTTTCTTTGTGTAACCTCACCTCCTATGAAATTCTCTATGGGGCCCCTCCTCCAGTAAGGACCTAACCACAACTCTAAGACCTACCGATCCCTTCCACACCCCCTTGCTTGACAAACTTAAAGCTATTGAAAGAACTCAGGGATACCTGTCAAAACAGCTGGCCACTGCCTACCAACCTGGTGAAGAGGAGACTCCACATCGATATCAAAAAAGAGACTTCATCTACATAAGATGACATCAGGTGTCATCCCTGGAACCCCGCTGGACAGGACCATACCAGGTGCTACTTATAAAACCTACAGTGGTAAAGGTAGACGGAATCACTTCCTGTATCCTAATTCTCATCTCAAGCCTGTTCCCTGTCCAGACTCTGGCTTGAAAGTGGAAAAGACTGGTAACCCTTTCAAATTGCATATTTGCCATGTGGATAAGGCTATAGACTCTCCCCTTGGCCACCACTAGTCCTAACCATCATCAGCCCATTCAGCAGCGATGGCTGATCACAAATCCTATTAGACAAGAAGTATGGTCTGTCTCACAAACAGCCCCCTTAGGGACCTGGTGGCCAACTCTCCACCCAGATATTTGTCAGCTGGGTATACATCTTTCCAATTGGGATATCTCTGATGAAGAGGATCCCACTAAAATTCCATTAAATTTCTCCTGTACCATAGATAATGGAAACAAACATTATGGATGTAGGGACACGCAAGCCTGATGCAGGTTGGCTAGCCTAGATTACTATGTTTGCCCGGTGGACTATCAAAGCCACAAACAACCACGGCTGTGTGGGGGAAAAGCCGTCTTCTTCCATAAGTCATGGGGATGTGAGCATACAGGGGCTGCCTGGTGGAACCCAAACTCCTCATCAAATTCAGTTCACAGCATTGGCCATATTACCAATTAGACAACCAAAACCGATGGCCCCCAGAGGGGTCTCTAGATCCTCAAATTCTGTGTGACTATTTCAACTTCAGCAAGTGCTCAAAAGGATTGAAGAAAATTCCCCTATGTGTAGGCCTTTTCCCTCCTTTGCTCACATCACGAAATATGTTTCTCCAATAGATCCTTCTGCTCCAGATTCTCTGCTGTCACTCTCACATCAACAACCTGATTTCTCCCCTCCAATTACTAGATCAAAACCCCAAACCTCCGCTGGTTCTCAGACCATTGCCCCCATGCTGAGGCAGCAGGTACTGAGGTACCCTTCCACCCACTCACTCCTCTCTTCTCCTGTCAGTGCCCACACCGGGTCCCACCAGGTCCTCTTACCAGCTAACCCAAAGCTCAAACCAGCTGAGGAGTGCCCTCAGACGCCTATCCAAGATGTAATGAAAATGGCCTTTAAAGTTGCTTTGTCATCACTAAAAACAGGTTACTAAGAATTTAAAGTCCCTCACAGGCTTTTTAGATACTCATTCCCGTCTTCCAATCTGCTCTACCTGTTCTACTGCTCAAGTTTTGTTGCCAGGAAAATCCGAAACCCTTTTCCCATTATTCTTTTATATCTCTTTTTCCTCATTCTCAGAACCACAGAACTGCTCTCACCCCCCGCCTTCCCCGTCTTCCCCTCTGTACCAGGCCCACAGAAAAATCTTAAATGTCCTTCTCCAGAAGTCTTCATCGTGGCTGACTTTAGGACTTTCAGCAACAAAGTCCCTATAAAAGAGTTCAGTGTAGATAAACTTCCTCTTTTCGTGTTGCTCTGTTATACTTGGCCACTGGCTGGAAAAATCAGCCCTTCTAAGCTAGACACCCCCTTACTAGTTTTTCACAAAATATGTGAACAAGGCCTCTGGCCCTGAGCTGAGGCTTCCAGAGATGGCTACATTTCCAAGATAAAGAAGTTACCAACTGGGCTCCATGGTAACAGCTGGCAGGGAGAAAATAAAAGAGAAGAAAAAAGCTCTCCCCCTCCCAGGTGTCCTTAATAAGTTATCTTTCCCAGAGAAGAGAAAAATAAAAACAGAACCAAAAACTGCTTTTTGTGAACTTCTGCAGACTGTGAATTTCTGAGTCTTTTCCCTTACATGTTGGGTACAAAATTCTGAAACTACCTAAACTTGGGATTCAGGGGATTAATTGATTACAACAGAAGCAATGCCCTCTATATCCGGTTGCAACCAAATAGGACTGTTTCCCTGTCTTTGGTGCTATCTTAGGTGCCTTGCCTTGTCCATACCTACAACAGTATAATTCTATATACTTAAACATTGTTTATTCATAAAATTATCAACAGATGTGATTAATTATGTAATGGTGCAGATGTTTCCCCGAGTGCTCTATCATGAGGCAGGATCATTTAAATTTCAAATAGGGGGGCATACAACCCGGTTCCGCTGGCAACCTGTATCCTTCACTTTAGCCATCCTATGAGGAATAGTAGTTGCTGCAGCGAAGGGCACAGGAACCACTGCCCTAATCCATGGGACACAACAAATGACCCAATTAGAAGCAGCAATAGACCAAAACTTAAAGATATTAAAAAACCACCATCACAGCTTTACAAGAATCTTTAACCTCTCTCTCTGAAGTTGTTTTACAGAACAGGCGAGGGTTCGACCTCCTCTTCATGAGAGAAGGGGCCTTTGTCCTGCATTGAGGGAAGAATGTTGTTATTATGCCTACCATACTGGAGTTGTAAAAGAATCTATGATTAAATTAAGAAGACGCATTGAAGAGCATCAACAAGAGAGAGAGGCCCAAAAAGGGTGGTTTGAGCCTTGGTTCACAGAGTCCCCCTGGGTAACTATGCTTTTATCAGCCCTGGCCGGTCCATTAATAATCCTCACATTATTGCTAACTGTAGGACCCTGTTTGCTCAACCGTGTAGTTTCCTTTCTCCAAGCTCAAATTGGACAAGTTAAACTTATGGTAATCAGAAATCAATATACCACACTAGCAGACATAAAATGTGACATCCTCAATGATCACTATTATGATTTAATGTAACCAAAAGAAAGTGGGGAATGAAAGGTAAATAAAATAGGTAATTGTCACTTCCAGTTTTACGGTATGCTTAACAAAACACTGTTGATATCTTGAGAACTGTTCGCTAATCTTGTTCCCTGAATGTTCTGTACCAACTGCAAAACTGCAGAATGTACTCCCTCACCCATTTGCACGCAAACTGCCCACTCACGCTGACCCATCAATAATCTTCCCTCCCTGCCCTCTCCAAGGAAAGTATATAAGCTCTGCTTAAGCTGTTCTCAGGGCTCTCTGCTCTATTCAAGGGAGCTCTGAGCCCCAGCATGTTGGACCCCCATAAACTTTTGGCTGTTGCATTAGACAGTCCCTGGTAGTCTCTTCCTCCGATGCTCGCCTGACATTTACATTGGTAAAATAATAAGTGTGACCATTGCTTCTGTGTCGAAATGTACAAATTATTATTGGGGGTACAAATAGGTGTACCCTGTGATATGAATATAGAGATAATGCATGAATAGACAATACTGTGAATAAATAATATAATGGATTCCAAATTTAATAATGGATTCAATTGATATCTGAAAATATACAGGAAATCTTATATTGATATACATACATTCATTCCAACCAGTTAAACATCTAAACGTTATATTAGGATTATGATTTATCATGAAGAGTGTGTGAGTTTTGCTTCAAAATTGATTATGGAAGTTGAAAATAATGTGTTTGGAAAGAAGTCTCATGAAAAGACCAGACAAGAAACCTGGAGGAATCCATGTGTTCTGAAGCAGGAAGTTATTGAAAGTGAAACAAATGCTTATAAGTTTGCTAACTTGTGGATGAAATATATATTTTATGATGTGCATAAATTGAAGAAATAGTAATGTAGCAGTGTTGAATAAAAATGAATGTCAAAATACACATCATGTCCCATAGTAATCTACTTGCATTGATGTTAAACTGGGTCAGTTACTGTACAAATTTAGTATTTGTATGCAACGTTAACTAAAGTTAGTTTTCAGTACTGGTAACAAATATGTATTTCAGGTGGATGAATATTTCTGAGAATAATCTTGTGAATACTTGATTATAAATCCATACACATGAACATGAATGAATTTAGGGAGTGTATATAAGACACATATATTTCATATTTTGAAAAATCTGGAGAGTATATATATATATATATATATATATATATATATATATATATATACAAAAACACACATGCAGAGACATTAAATTACCAATATATATGCCAATCGAAATTTATCATGAAATATATATCATCCACAGATGCAAAAATATTTCTTTTACTGAACATGGATTTATGTTTAATGTTGTTCAACTAGGAAGCTCACCCATAGGTTGAATTTTAAGATCCAACAGGGTTTAGGAGGAGTGATCTCTTCTCATAATTTGTATCTGCCAAGTCAGCCACCTTACAAGAATGTACATGTGATACCAGGTAGGATTCTATATGTGCATATAAAAATACATGTTCTGAATAGGCTACAGGGAAAGGGAGACAGGAATTTATATATTTATTAACTTAAAAAACACAAGGAGAACTATTTCAATTAAAAATTAACTAGATTTATAACACCTACCCTTCATAATGCAAATGGCAAGTCCAAATATACACCATGCCTCCTTTGAACTGCTTGTATTTCTATTCTGTTTGGGTTAGTTTTCTCCATCATATTAGGATTAGCAGTCAGAGTCTAGTAGTTTATGAGTTAGTGTCAGGGATTAAGTATTTCGAATGGAAAATTGGAAAATGAATCCAATGTGTATGCATATATGTGCTACACAAAAATCTTCCCACTCTCATCCACAACAATGCCTTGACATTAACTTCGCCCCAAGTAAGACACAATTAGAGGAGAAGAGTTAGAAAATCTGTGAATGCATATGTGGAATGGAATATACTCAGGATTTCACAAACTTGGAAGTGGTAGAGCAGTTTCCAAAAGTAAGGCACATGGTAAACACTCCACAAACATGGAGTTCTGCTGGCCTAAAGACTTCTTGATAAACTGCCTCTGAGGTTGGGCACTTGAAATATATGTTGTTGTCAGTAGCTTTAGCTTACTTTCTAGTGAGACCATCAAAGCTGGGTCTGCATCTATGTGACCTGGAGGACATTGTTTCTAATTTTCCAATGAACATGAGGCAGCAGTGCGAATACTCTCTTTGTAGTTAAACAATGGCCACTGGGAGCTAAGTGACTCACCGTGTGAACTGTGAAGCCATTTGGTCCTTCTCCACTTTTCGTGGTGGTTCTTGCTGCTGCACTGGGACTTTGGTATTTTCTTCATGAAATACAAGGAGATCAACTGGGACACAGTGCTGGAGGGAGTTCTGTCACGTGTGGAGGTCACGGTCTGCATGTGAATGCACCAACCAGGATTCTATCCCACATGGGTTGCCCCTTTGTCCATAGCAACCTGATTCTGAACATTGCCTTGAAATCTCCCTATACAAAAAGATGCCTTTACATGGAAGGTTCTGCTGGCTGTACCATGTCATTCACAAGCCATTTGGAAGCCAGTGGCAGATCCACATGGCCCCACCACACGTTTTATCACACACCTTCACACCACTGCTCTAGGCCCACTAATTTGCAGGCTCCAACTTACTGGCATCTCTGTTCTACACAATTTTCATGAAACCTAGTCAGTCAAGGCACTGTCTGATACACTCATGATCAGCAATAGGACATCCAAAGATTCTCCAGTGCCACCTGGTCATGGGAATTCCAAAAATTTCATGGTGTTTATCTAGCCATTTTTTTTGAGGATGAAGTTGGAGGAACTGTGGTTTTCAAAAACCATTAAATGTTGAGGAAGCTCATTTCAATGAAACTCTGGAGAACTCTCATAGGCAAGGCTTCCCAAAGAGTTGTCAAAAGGTCACATGAAGCCAGTCCAATTGAAGTCTACAATGTGAGGTACATGTGTGTTTTGACTCTCAGCTATGGCTGCCAAGACTTTAAGAAGAAAATCATGGATTATCTTGGCTGAGATTCCCAGTGCTCTGTGGCCTTGATCTAAGTTTATAAGGGCTACTCTCATGCGTGGGCTCCTAAAATCCCAACAAAGCTCATGGCAATACTTCTCTGAGGTCAGTTCCAGAATTCAGTCTCTATAGGGATTCACACTAGAGTTCAAGCCCAGGTGGACCCAGTGATTTCTTCCAATCGCCACACAAATGACCAAAATTTAAACGAAAACACTCCCATATGGCCCTCATCTTTTCCACATAGACACTCATCATAACCTCTAGCTGGAGGTTTCTATGAGGGGCGCTGGACAAGACAGTGTCCAAAATAAGCTCACTTGCGAGTCATTTGCCTAAAGTCAGGGTGGCCTGGAAACCCTTCCTCTGAACCAGGAGTGATCAAATAGGCCTACCATTATTACTGTTCCACTTCTCCAATTTGAGGCCTACTGACTGTGGGGTTTAGATTCTTCATGTGGATTGGGGCCATGAGAAAACCCAAGCACCAATGGGCTAGACTCTGAAGGGCTTTGAAAAACTCATTTGACCCAAAGGATTCCTATTCTCACCTTATGGAGGTCAGGAAACTTACAGAGGAAGGCGAGAGACTTCATCCATAATGAGTACTCTTTTGGCCATTTTGGTTTTGGATGCACACATGGCATCTTTCTTTAGATCCATCAGGTGCTGAGAATCTAAGCCACAGCCTCACACAGGGCCAACAGGCTGATTCAGACACATCCCTTTCGAAATCAATTACTCAAAGAGGGACAGGTGATGCCCATTCATTTACATTAGAGAACTGTTTTATTCAGGCTTCACAACGGGGTGGCCTTAGGCAAAGACCTTCCTGACATTCAGTGCTATAGAACAATAGGTAAGCAAAAGTCCCAAAGCAGGGTTTCTCCACTGAGACTTTCCTGGTAACATTGATATCTGAGTTTTCTGAGATTCTCGCCATTCCCTTCAGCTATCCAGTACATGGCCAAGTCACAGAGCTTGGAGGTGGTACCTATCTTGGTCACAAAATCATTAGCCTATTCTGGAGAGTGGCCAGAATTCAGGAAGAAAACAGGAACTTAGGAAGATTTCAGGTCTTGCCCACAAATAAGGCAACCCTCTGTCCTTTTATAAATTGGGCAGCGTGAATGTTGGGAAGCTTTCTCCTAGACAGGACACATCCATTGATGCATTTTCTTTTGTAATGTCTACACCCACGGACACAGTGGGATACACAGACATAGAAACACTTGCCTTGTCAAATGACTTAATAGAAACAGTCCACTCCAAACCAAACAAACCAACTTTCCTACCTATTCTCAGAACATGAGACAAAACCACAAACCCACACTCATTCCCACAAATGCACCTCCTTCCCCCAAGAAGGTCTGTTACTAACCGGAGTGTCCTCTGCCTGGTGCGCCATTCTTTGTTCACCCGAAATGGCCTGTCTGTTCTCAAATCAGGACTCCTTGGCCCACTCTGTGAAGTTGTCAGGAGCCAGCTTTGAGCCGCCACTACCTGCATTCTCAGGGAAGACACCTCTTCAGATTTTTTCTGGCATTTGACCATCTTCACATCTGTAGGTACCAAGAAAGACTGACTCTTTCCATGATAAATCCAAACAAGTGAGATCTCTGTGACTGTTACTGGGCCTGGCCCTGGGTGCCTGGTTTCCGGGATCCCAAGTTCAGAGAGTTCCATCACAAAGAAGTGAGGTAGGTCACTTCCTTCATGAACTGAATGAGCTCACAGCCTTGGCAAACACTTTGTCCTAACAGTTTCTTCCTAGGGTCCCATGAGATGGAGGCTGCCCCTACTTCCTGTGACACTTTCACAAGTTAGAATGGTACATCAACCATAGGTACCGGGGGAGAGATCTCCACACAGGCTTGGTTTTGACCATTTTGTCTACATTAAAATGCGAGAGGCTTATTCAGACACATCTCTTCATCCTGACAAGGTTATTTGCCATGGAAAATGACTTTTGGTCTCTCAGGTCCTTCATAGCATTCTATATCTTCTTCAGGGATAATTTCTGCATGGATCTTTGAGATTCTCAGCAGGTGGAAGATCCCCTATATTCCTGTATTGTAAGACCAAATCTATCCCTGCACTGCTGTAAAGTTAGATTGAGGGAACAGTGTATGGTTAGTGTTAATATCATGTTCTATTTGGGTTAGGAATCATTCTGCTGGATGAATAATGGTATTGGGAACCTGAGATATTTACAAGAATATATAGGTGAAATATAAGTATGGAAACAGAAATCTAGGGAAGACTTGAAGCCAAGTAGGACATTGGGCCCTTGAGTAGCATACCTTCTTTGAATTATATTCTGCACAGATGTCTCAGATAAATCGATATACAAAGAATTAGGATCTTATACACTGGATGATTGAATAACATACAGAATATCCAATAAAAAAGGGATAGTCTGTAGGATTAGCAAGATAGTCAGTAGATTTAGAAAGAAGAGTTAGTATAGCATTTGTACCAAAAGTTCTTTACAAATAAGGTTTCGGGTAGAGAGTGAATGTAAATGTCAGCACAATGACGAATTGGGGAAAATATGTAGGAAAGCAGATATAAATAGAGACATTAGGAAGTCAGTAAAAGTATAAAGTGTGTAATTTGTTTAGACATTTTCAACGGTTTGAGTCTGAATATATAATCTTAGGCAGAAACTAATATGTTGTCACAAATTGGATTGACTTTTGAGAGCATTAGGTAACCAGGACATGGATGTTTTTATTAATCCATGCTCACTTTTTATTTAGGCTTTGGTAAAATCATAAGTGTGACCTTTGCATTTTGTGTCCAGAATATTATTGTGATAAAATGTATATGTAGATCAGGTGACATGAGTATTCCTTCCACCATTTCTGGGAGCACTATTTTGAAGAAATATAAATTAGTATTGGGGGTACAAAGGGGTATACCCTGTGTCATAGAATATATTGATAATGCATCAATTGACCATCATGTGAATAAATAATATAACTGGTTCCACTTTAAATAATGGATTGAATTGATATCTGAAAATATAAAAGAAATCTCACATTGATATACAATCATTCACTGCAACCAGTTATACATCTAATGGTAATATTATGGTTGTGGTTTATCCTGAAAGGTGTGTGAGTTTTGTTTCAAAAGTGATTATGGAAATCAAAAATAATGTGTTTGGAAAGAAGTCTCATGAAAAGAATAGTCAAGAAACCTGTAAGAATACATGTGTTCTCAAGCAGGAAGTGATTGAACATTATATACCATACTATATATAATGTGCATAAACTGCAGAAATAGTAATGTACCGGTGATGAATAAAAATGAACATCAAAATACACATCATGTCCCATAGGAATCTACATGCATTGATGTTAATCTGGGTCAGTTACTGTAGAAATATTAGGATTTTTATGCACCATTCACTGAAGTTACTTTTCAGTACTAGGAAAAAAGTATGTATTTAAGTTGGATGAATATTTCTGAGAACAATCTTGTGAAAATTTGATTATAAATCCACATAAATCACAAAAAATTATGAACACAAAAGTCACATGGACATTAAAATGTAGCAATATCTATGCCAATTTAAATCCATCTTGAAATATATATCATCCACTGATCCAAAACTATTTATTTAATGAACTTGAATTTATGTATAATGTTGTTCAGCTAGGAAGCTCCCCCATAGATTGAATTTTCTGTTCCAACAGTGTTTAGGAGGAGTGATCTCCTAAATGTGTATGCAAATATGTGCTACACAAAAATCTTCCCACTCTCATCCAGAACAATGCCTTGATATTACCTTCACCCCAAGTAAAACACAGTTGGAGGACAAGAGTTAGAAAATCTGTGAATACATATCTGGAATGTAAAATGGTCAGGAGTTCACAACCTTGCAGGTTGTAGAGGAGTTTCCAAAAGTAAAGGACAGGCTTGATAGACCCAACCTGATCTTTTATTAGAATTGGGAGCCATCTTGCCAGAAAGCCGTGAAAAGATAATTTGGGCTTTACTATAAATTACTGCAAATTCTGAACCTGCTTGGAATGCCTGTCCGTGCCTTGAACTCATCCATGCCTGGCTCTCTGACCAGATAACAGTGCTCTCTGAAACATTAGTGACACCTAATAAATATTGGCCTTCCCAGGCCAGACAACGACCCTTTCTGAGTCTCTAATGGTCCTCATAATTTCTGATGTTGGGGCCAGCAAAAAAAAATGTAAACTACCATTAGTGTGATGCTTTCAAAGTTCTGTTATCTGTAACCCCCTTTTTGTGTAACTTTCTGGGCTATATAGCTGGGCTGTAGGAAAGGTGGTGTTGCTGTCTTGTTCCCGCCATTTTTGGAGGGAGAGGCAGCCTGGCCGGTTTTAATAATAAGCTTGCCTTAATTTGATTTTAATTGGAGTCAGTGGTCTTTTCTTGCATCCTAGTCCAACATTTTGGAGTTCCCCAGTGAGATGACCCTGCCCGACCAGATCACAAGGCCAGACTGCTGAAAATTCTGAAGCTGGCCTTCCCTCCAGGGCTACAGGCTGGGGAGCCACTCTAGGGGGTTCACAACTTGAGATGTTCCAAGGCCTTGGAGTGAGCCGTCGGTCTGGGGAGCACTGCAGTGAACCACCGCACTGAAACTATTAGCAAGCACCTGGTGGAGGAGGCCTCCATAGGTAAGTGGCACCTTGATAACATCTTATATCTGGTTAAGGGAGATCTCTTCTAATGACAGAGAGGTGGCCTGCGGAGGCTCACATACACTCCTGTCCAGGACAGTAATGAGAATCGTTCTGTCCTCTGTTCCGTTCTGTAGGGAATTCCTTTCAAGGTTAGAGAGGTGCCGAGGGACACGCACGTGCTCCTACCCCAGAGCTTTAGCAAGACGTTGAATTGCTCCTCTGTTTTTCTGTTTTGGCACCGGGATTCTGTTTTTTTTTTTTTTTTTTTTTTTGTGTGTGTGTGTTTTGTTCTGTGTTCTATATGTTTTTTTGTTTTTGTGCATTTTGTTTTGTGATTTCTGTGATAAAATCTTAAGGATATTGAACGTGAAAATGGGTAACAAAGCAAGTAAGCCTGACACCCCTTTGGACTGTGTTTTAAGGAACTGTGATGAACTTTACCACCATTTGTTAAGCAGAATGAGAGAAGCCCCTAGCTGGCTGCCTGGAGCACACCCAGTGCAGATGGCAATGCCTGCTGGGGAATGAAGAACTGAGTATCTCCCAGCATCTGCCAAAGCCCTGTTTCTTCAGGGAATTCCCTCCTTCGTTCCCTGCACTGTAAGGATAATGCCGCCTCTGTCTTCTTAAAAAAAGAGAAAAACAAAAAGGGGACACTAAATGCAGTAAAGTCACCATGGAGACACTTTATTTTACATTTCAGGTTGCTCCTCTGTGAAAACATTTGGTCCCCTTGTGGGGACATCTGTGGTGCCACTGGGGAAGGAGATTTTTCTCTTATTTGCTCTGTTTTAAAGGGTTCTGTCTGTCAGCCATTGTCTGGAGTTCATTTCTGCCTGTCTTGTGCCTTTTTTCTGGCCCTTTAAGACATGTGCAATAATGTGTTAATATTATAAATTGTTTCTTGGAAATGATCTTAGCTGAATTTGTGTCTAAATGATGATGTTTCATTGTACCAATCTGGTATCTGAATGGGTTTTTGAAGCATTTCACAATCTTGCAGTTAAAAGTCGGGTTTAGGTAATTGTTTAGTTTATGGTTTCAGATAATTCATGCCAGAGAACATAAATACTTAGGATGGAAAACTAAAGAACTCTACTTCCAAGTTGGCAAGTAACTTCCCAATCATTCAGTCTTTTTTTCACCAATTTTAAATTAGGTAGCCTGGGAAAATGTCACTGTGTCTACCAGTGCATTAATTTGGACAAGGATACTAAATCATAGTATGATATCTGTTGACAAAACAACTTGTAAAGATATAAAATTTTGTGAATTGTATCTTAAACTTGTATCATAATTTTCAACATCCTAACCTGAAAATAATGGTTAAAATACCTTAGGCCTAAGGTTTCTGCTCAGAATAGCCATTTTTTCCTGCTTCTTCCAGACCTCAGCCAGGGATTATTTTGAAATGCAAATGAAAGAAGCCTGTAAGCTTAGTAGGAGACTTATTTGAGGCCTAAGGAAAAAAAAAGTAAATTGTATGGTATTTACTTATTACTGGCCAGTCATTTTTTCTAGGACTCATATTTTTTTCCATAGATTCTTTATTTATTTTTTGAGCTCATGATTTTGCTCCTACAGACCTAGGTTAATGTTTTTCTGATCAGTCATATCTTTGACCAACTGTGGAATTTTTAAATCATTGCAGTGGAGATTTCACCTGTGAAAAGCTACAAGGCCTTCACTTTTATTATGTGTGCACAATTTGTTATGTGTTGTATGTCTATATATGTATACATATGTCCGTATATCATATATATGATACACAAATTAACATATATAAGGAGCACTCATATTAAAAAGCACTCATAAAAACAATTTTAAAAAGTGGATCCAAAGATCTTTAATTCACGTGATTTAAATGTTTCAATTTAAATTGGGTAAACTGATAAATATTAATTTCTTTAAATTTAAGCTTACAAGTTTTTCTAGGTGTTCAAAAATCTAATAAAATATTAATGTCTACAAAAGGTCTAATATGCCTATGTTCCAGGACTTTTCTTTCAATCCAAAAAATTCCTTACACTGTTCAAAACATTTGTCTAATATTTTGATAAATAAGTAAAGTAAATTTGATATGGGATTACTCATTCATGTGTACTTTTGTTTGATATCTGATTGATATACTAAGGTCTGTATAAGTTTGTACTAAAGTCTTTATAAGATTGTAAAAATCAGTCATGTGTTAAAGAGACAAAAATTTCTTAAACATAAGTTTACCCATAACATTTAGTTTATTAAGATTTAAATTTTCTAGAGCAGGCAACCATAAAAATTAAACAACTGTTTAATTAAGAACTGTTATTTTAGAGCACTGTACTGCCATTTCATTAAAAGCTAAACTTGGTTAATGTAGAAACATCAATGTAATTGTGATGCTATTAATGTGCTCATATCTTCCAGTTATAAAACTCTATAAGGTAGAAACTTTAAAAGAGCATTATATCAAGCAGGTGTTCTGAAGTTGTATGGTAAATAAAATATATATTGGGGATTTATTTACCTGTTATCAATAATATATGTAAAGTTTTATGTTACTTTTTACATTGTGGAACAATTTAAATGTATTTTTAAGTTAATGAGACCCTAATCTATTTAAAGGTTAAAATCTTTCAGCCGTACTTTAATTCATGTTTTAAATGTGATATCATATGGTGTGAGCTAATGTTCATGTGACCTCAAAAAATTTATGTAAACTTTGTAAAATGATATTTAAAAAACAAAGATCAGCTTTAGAACTAAAGCATTTAAGGTTTATAAGGAGCCCTGCTTACCTGAGATAAGACTCTGTGTCCCATCTTACTACATGTGAGAATGACTACGAAAGCAGTAGGTCAGATTTTATTTCATTTAAAGTTATGTTCAAATTTTTTTTTCTGTCAAGATTACTAGGATCTCAAAAAGATGATGTAATATATAACTCACCCAAAAAATTCAGGGTAGCTATTACATGAACTAAGTATTTTTACTCTTGTTAAAAAAATTTTATTTTTTAATTTCCTTATAAGTGATCTAAAGATTCCCTGTTGGTGTTTTACAGAAGTGTTGCTTTAAGAACACAACATGGGTTAATTTAAGATAATAAGTCATCAACTACAAGACAGACAGAATAATAACATCCCAATTAATAATATATAAATAATTATAAACTTATAGACATTAAAGCACAGTACTCTTAATATATGGCTGTAAAAATTCATTTGCTGGTTGTTTCAGATTAGGATTGAAAATTAAAGTTAAATAAAATGGTGCAAAGAAAACGATATTTGACTCTTGCACTCTGAGTCAGTCTGAATCCAGGGAACAAGGGATTTCTCTATGAGCTTTGCAACTCTGGGCCACATAACCTCCCGATCAGAGAGATTAATGAGACCACTGGAGAACAGAAAGCCAATCAGTGCATTTGCTACAAAGAGGTGAGTCATCAGGAAAGGGAGACATCCCTGATGCTTCTGAGGGAAGCCACATGGTCAAGCAAGACCTGGACCCACATAGCTCAAATTGCACTAGCAGAACTGAGAAGCTGCTCTCAAGTTTCCCAAAAAATGACTCCCATAAAAGCTCAGCTGACTGCTAACAATAGATAGAAACAAAAGTCAGTTTGACTGCTTCATCTTAAACACTTAGCAAAGACAGTTAAAACCAAAATACAGCCAATCCTGGGCATTTTAAATAATAATAATAATAATAATAATAATAATAATAATAATAATAATATTTTAAGGTATACACTTTATGTTAGCCTCCCAAAATAAGTAAAACTGTTGGCTACAAAGAATGATTCTCAGAGAGGAATGCCTGATAACTATAAAAATAGACTATCAAGAGGAGCTGCCAGAGGCAGAAGTTTTTAGTTTAAGGCCTACAGATATTCCTAACCTACACAGGTAGGCTTGGTGTTTGCTAGTACAATTATCCAGCCCTGAGTAACAGAATTAAATGTTTCTCTATTAAACACAGAGGTCATACTAGTGAAAGGATTCTGCAAAATCAGATGACATTAAATTATTAAACTGTATATTATGGGGAGGGACAACTGTATCACTAAAAGTTAAATATTAAGTTCATAGTCCTGATAATTGGGGATATTAAAGACTGGTGAGGGTACTTCATACAGTGACATGATCCAGCTATTGCAACATTTATTCAATACTCATGTTTTTTGTTTCTCTCATAGAAGAACCCATCCCCAGATGACTTTACAACCTGTTCTTCCTCAACAAGACTTCAAAAAGAACTGACTTCAAAAAGGCAACTCATGTCCCTCACGCCATGCACACTCATGTCACCCTTTCTCAGGTGAGAAAAAGCCAAAATGAGAGACGACTCTCTACTTACACCAATGGAGCCAAAAATAAATAGACTATCAATATAAGTAATTAATTAAGTCAGGTAATATCAGGGAGACTGGTTTTCGGTGAGTTCTAAAAATTTGGTGACTGTTAACTGAGGGATTAAAATTTCCTCAGTGCTTTTCCACTAACCTATCAAGGATTACAAAGGGACACATAAGAAAAGGGGGGAATGATACACCCAACCTTACCTTTTATTAAAATTGGGAGTCATCTTGCAACAAAGCCATGAAAAAATCATTTTGGCTTTACTGTAAATTACTGCAAATTCTGAACCTGCTTGGAATGACTGCCCGTGCCTTGAACTCACCCGTGCATGGCTCTCTGACCAGATAGCAGCCCTCTCTGACACTTTGTCACACCTCATAAATATTGGCCTTCTGTGGCCAGACAATGACCCTCTCTGAGGCTCTAATGGTCCTCATAAATTTTGATGTTGGGGCTAGCAAAAAAAAAAAAATGTAAACTCCCATTAGTGTGATTCTTGTCAGAGTTCTATTATCTGTTACCCCATTTTTGTGTAACTTTCTGGGCTACAAACCTGGGCTGTAGTAAAGGTGGGGTTGCTCTCTTGTTCTCGCAATTTTGGGAGGGAGTGGCAGCCCAGCCAGTGGAAATAATAAGCTTACTTTAATTTGATTTTAATTGGAGTCAGTGTTCTTTTCTTACATCCTGGTCTAAGGGGTAAACACTCCGCAAACATAGAGCTCTGCTGGCCTAAAGACTTCTTGAGAAACTGCCTCTGAGGTTGGATACTTTAAATATATTTTGTTGTCAGAAGGTTTAGCTTCTTTTCTAGTGAGACCATCAAAGCTGGGTCTGCATCTATGTGAATGGAGAGCATGGTTTCTTATTTTCCAATGAACATGAGGCAGCAGTGCTGAATTATCTCTTGGTAGGTAAACTGTGGCCATTGGGGGCTAAGTGTCTCCCTGTGTGGACTGAGAAGCCATTTGATCATCCTCCATTTTTCTGGTGTTTCTTGGTGCTGCACTGGGAGTTTGGTATTTGCTTCACGAAATACAAGGAGTTCAACTGCGACACAGTGCTGGAGGGAGTTCTGTCACGTGTGGTGGGTCAGAAACTGCAGGAGAATGCACCAACCAGGCTTCTATTTCACATAGCTTTTTCCTTGACCATACCCACCTGATTCTGAACATTGCCTTGAAACCTCTCCATATAATAAGATGCCTTAACATGTAAGGTTCTGCTGGATGCACCATGGCAGCCAAAAGGCATTTGGAAGTCAATTGGAAATCCACACGGCCCCACCTCAGATATTTTATCACACACCTGCACACCACTGCTCTGGGCCCACTATTCAGCAGTGCAAATTACTGGCATCTCTGTTCTTCACCATTTTCATGAAACCCAGTCAATCAAGGCACTGTCTGGTACACTCATGATCAGCAACAGGAGATCCAAAGGTTCTCCAGTGCCACCTGGTCATGGGAGTTTTAAAAATTTCAGGGTGTTTATCTAGCCACTTTTCAAGGATGAAGTTGGAGAAACTGTGGGTTTCAATTCATTCAGGAACCATTTAATGTTGAGGAACCTCATTTCAATGAATGCTCTGGAGAACTCTCAAAGGCAAGGCTTCCCAAAGAGTAGCCAAACTGTCACATGAAGCCCAGCCCATTGAGGTCTACAATGTGAGGTCCATGTGTGTTTTGACTCTCAACTATGCCTGTCAAGTCTTTCAGAATAAAATCATGTGATATCCTGGCTGAGATTCCCAGTGATCAGTCGAAAGCCACCCTTGGCCTAGATTTCAGTTTCCAAGGGCGACTCTCATGCGTGGCATTCTAAAATCGCAACACAATTCATAACAATACTTCTCTGAGGTCAGTTTCAGAACTCAGTCTCTAAGTGGAATCATAACAAAGTTCCAGCCCTGGTGGATCCAGTCATTTCTTCCAACTGCTACACAAATGAACACAATTAAAACCAAAACACTCCCACATGGTCCTCACCTTCTTCCATATAGACACTCATTATAACCTCTGGCTGGAGGTTTCCATGAGGGGTGCAGCACAAGACGGTATCCAAAACAAGCTCCCTTGTCCCTTATTTGCTTAAAGTCAGCTAGGCCTGGACACCATTCCTGTGAACCAGGAGTGATAAAATAAGCCTGGCCTTAATACTGCTCTGCTTCTCCAATTTGAGGCCTACTGACTGTCAGGTATAGATTCTTTATGTGATTTGGAATAATGAAAAAACCCAAGCTCATATGGGCTAGCCTCTCCAGGGCTTTGAAGAACTCATTTGACTCAAAGGATCCATATTCTCACTTGATGGAGATCAGAAACCTATCAGAGTAAGGCAAGATACTCCATACACAGTGACTGATCTTTTTGCCATTTTGGTTTTGAAAGCACACATGGAATCTTTCTTTAGTTCCAACAGGTGCTGAGAATCTAAGCCACTGCCTCACACAGGGCCAAGTGGCTGAATCAGACACATCCCTTTCCAAAGCAATTAAGCAAAGATACACAGGTGATGCCCATTCATTTCCATTTGAAAACTGTTTTCTTAAGGCTTCACAAATTGGTGGACTGAGGCAAAGACCTTCCTGACACTCAGAGCAACAGAAAAATAGGTAAGCAAAAGGCCCAAAGCACGGTTTCTCTACTGAGACTTTCTTTGTCACACAGTTATCTGAGTTTTCTGAGATGCTTGCTATTCCATTCAGCTATCCAGTACATGGACATGTCACAGAGCTTGGAGGTGGTACATATCTTGGACAGAAAACCATGAGCCTACTCTGGAGAGTGGCCAGAATTCAGGAAGAAAACAGGAACTTCAGAAGATAGTGGGTGTTGCCCGTCCCTAAAGCAACCAGCAGTCCACTCATAAATTGGACAGGATGAATGTTGGCAAACTTTCTACTAGACAGGACACATCCATTGATGCATTTTCTTTTATAATGTCTACAACCACGGACACAGTGGGATACACAGGCATACCAACAATCGCCTTGTCAAATGACTTACTATAAACAGTCCACTCCAAAACAAACAAACCGCCTTTCTTACCTATTCTCAGAACATGAGACTAAACCACAAAATCACAACCCCACCCACAACGACACCTCCTTTATTCAAGTAGGTCTGTGACTAATTGGAATGTACTCTGACTGATGGGCCATACTATGTTTCTTTGAAATGGCCTGTCCTTCTCAGATCTGGTCTCCTTGGCCAACACTGTGAAGTTTTCAGGAGCCAGTGGTGAGCCACTACCTGCTTTCTAAGGAAATTCCCCTTTTCAGAACTCTCCTGGCATTTGGCAATCCTCACATCAGTAGGTACCAAGGAAGACTTACTCTGTCCTTGGTTATTCCAAACAACTGAGCCCTCTGGGAAAGAAACTGGGACTGACTCTGGGTGCCTGGCTTCCTGGATTCCAAGTTCAGAGAGATCCGTCATCAAGGAAGAGAGGTAGGTCATGTCATTCAGGAACTGAATGAGGTTACTGCCGTGGCAACCACTTTGTCCTAACAATTGCTTTCAAGGGTCCCATGAGATGGAGGCTGCCCCTACTTCCTGTGACACTTTCACAAGTTAGATTGGTATATCAACCATTGGCACCTGGGAACAGCTCTCCACACAGGCCTGGTTTGGTCCATCTTCTCTACATTAAGAAGAGAGAAGCTGATTCAGACACAACCCTCCATCCTGACCAGTTGTTTGCCATGGAGGATGACTTTTGCTCTCTTAGGTCCTCCATAGCTGCTTACAACTTCTCCAGGAATCATTTCTGCATGGACCTTTGAGTTTCTCAGCATGTGGAAGATCCCCTATATTCCTGTATTGTAAGACCAACTCTATCCCTGCTCTTCTGTAAAGTTAAATTGACTGAACAGTGTATGGTTAGGTTAACTAACACGTTCGATTTGGATTAGGAATCTTTCTGCGCGATGAATAATGGTATTGGGAAACTGCGATATTTACAAGAATATATAGGTGAAATATGAGTATGAAAACAGAAATCTAGCTAAGATATGAAGCCCAAAAGGGCATTGGGACCTTGATTGGGATACGTAGCTTTGAATTATGTTCTGCACTGATGTGTCAGGTAAATCGATATACAATGGCTTAGGTCCTTATACCATGGATGATTAAATGTAGAAGAGAACTTCCAGTCAAAAGGGATAGTCGGTAGGATTCGGAAGACTCTCAGTAGGTTTAGAAAGAAGAGTGAGTATAGGATTTGGACTAAATGTTGTTTAGCAATAGGGTTTCGGTAGACAGTGAATGTTAATGTCAGCACAAGTGAAGAGACTGTCACAATGATGAACTGGGGAAAATAGTTAGGAAAGCTGATATCAATAGAGACATTACGAAATCAGGCAAAGTATAAAGTGAGTGATAGGATTAGATATTTTCAACAGGGTTGAGTTTGAATATATAATCAAAGAAAGAAACAAATATGTAGTGACCAATAGGATTGACATTTGACACCATTAGGCAACCTGGACATGGATGTTTAGTAATCCATGCTCACTTTTCATTTAGTCTTTGCTACAATCTTAAGTGTGACCTTTGCTTTTTTTGTCCAGAATATTACTGTGATAAAACGTACATGTAGATCAGGTGACATGACTCTTTCTTCCACCATTTCTGGCAGCAACATTTTCAAGACGTATAAATTAGTAATGGGGGTAAAAAGAGGTGTACCCTTTGTCTGTGCCTATAGAGATACTGCATGAATAGACCATACTGTGAATAAATAATATATCTGGTTCTGACTTTAAATAATGGATTGAAATTATATCTGAAAAAATACAGGAAATCTTATATTGACATACAAACATTCATTCCAACCAGTTATATATCTAATAGCCACATTAAGGTTATGGTTTATCATGAAGGGTGTGTGAGTTTTGCTTCAAAATTGATTATGGAAATCGAAAATAATGTGTTTGGAAAGAAGTCTCATGAAAAGACCAGTCAAGAAACCTGGAGGAATACATGTTTCATGAAGCAGGAAGTGATTGTGAAACAAATGCATATAAATTTGTGAACTTGTGGATGAAGTATATATTTCCAATGATTTGTAAAAACTGAAGCAATAGTAATGTACCAGTGTTGAATGAAAATAAACGTCAGAATACACATCATGTCCCATACGAATCTACATGATTGATGTTAATCTGGGTCAGTTACTGTACAAATATTAGGATTTGTAAGCACCATTTACTGAAGTTAGTTTTCAGAACTATGAAACAAATGTGTATTTCAGGTGGATGAATATTTCTGAGAATAATTTTGTGAAAAGTTTAGTATAAATCCACATTTTTGAACATGGATGAACTTAGGGAGTGTATTTAAGAAACATATATTTCATATTTTAAAAATCAGGACAGTGTATATATATATATATATATATATATATATATATATATGTATATATATATATATATATTCATAATTATATATATGTGTATATACATATATATGTGTCTATATATATATATATCTATACACACACACACACACACACACACACACAAAACACACACACAGACATTTAAATGTAGTTATATATATGCCAATCGAAGTTCATCATAAAATATATAGCATCCACAGATGCAAAAATATTTATTTTACTGAACAAGGATTTATG
The DNA here is from genome assembly GCF_048772815.1 of Callospermophilus lateralis. Classification (NCBI taxonomy): domain Eukaryota; kingdom Metazoa; phylum Chordata; class Mammalia; order Rodentia; family Sciuridae; genus Callospermophilus; species Callospermophilus lateralis. The sequence goes on from NW_027511850.1 coordinate 437,028, forward strand.
TATAATGTTGTTCTACTAGAAAGCTCACCCATAGTTTGAATTTTCAGTTCCAACAGCGTTTAGAGGAGTGATCTCTTCTCACAAGTTGTATCTGCCAAGTCAGTCACCTCACAAAAATGAACGTGTGATACCAGGTAGAATTCTATATAAGCATATAAAAATAAATGTGCTGAATAGGCTACAGAGAAAGGGAGAGGAATTTACATATTTGTTAACTTTAACAACACATGGAGAACTATTTCAAATAAAAATTGACTAGATTTATAACACCTACCATTTATCATGCAAATGGCAAGTCCAACTATACCCCATGCCTCCTCTGAACTGCTTGTATTTCTATTCTGTTTGGGTTGTTTTTCTCCATCATGTTTGGATTAGTAGACAACGTATAGTAGGGTATGGGTTATTGTCAGGGATTCAGTATATTCAATGGAATATAGGAAAATGAATCCAATGTGTATAAAATATATGCTACACAATTATCTTCCCACTCTCATCCAGAACAATGCCTTTACATTACCTTCACCCCAAGTAAGACACAATTAGAGTAGAAGAGTTTGAAAATCCGTGAATGCATATCTGGCGTGGAAACAGTACTAAGAAACAAATAAGTATTTCAGGTGGATGAATATTTCTGAGAATAATCTTGTGAAAAGTTGATTATAAATCCACAACATAAATATGAATGAATTTAGGAAGTGTGTAATAAGACACATACTTCATGTTTTGAAAATCTTGAGAGTGTATCTATATATATATATATACATATTTATATACACAAACAGAGAGAGACATTAAAAATTGCAATATATATGCCAAACGAAATTCACCATGAAATGTATATCATCCACAGATCCAAATATATTCATTTTACTGAACATTGATTGATGTATAATGTTGTTCAACTAGGAAGCTCACTCACATTTGAATTAAATGTTCAAGCAGCATTTAGGAGGAGTGATCTCTTCTTCCAATTTGTATCTGCCAAATCAGCCACCTCACAAGAATGTACGTGTGGTACCAGGTAGGATTCTATATGTGCATATAAAAATACGTGTGCTGAATAGGCTACAGAGAAAGGGGGACAGGAATTCATTATTTGTTAACTTTAAAAACGCATGGAGAACTATTTCAACAAATAATTGACTAGATTTATAACTGCTACTCTATACCATGCAAAAGGCAACTCCAACTATAAAACATACGCCTCTAAACTGCCTGTATTTCTATTCTGTTTGTGTTATTTTTCTCCATCATATTAGGATTAGTAGTCAGAGTCTAATAGGGTATATGTTAGTTTCAGGGATTCAGCATTTCTAATGGAAAATAGGAAATTGAATCCAATGTGTATGCAAATATGTGCTTTTTGAGAAACTGCCTCTAAGTTTGGGCACTTGAAATATTTGATGTTCTGAGGAGATTTAGTTCATTTGTAGAGAGACCATCAAAGCTGGGTCTGCATCTATGTTACTTGGAGGACATGGTTTCTTATTATACAATGAACATGAGGCAGCAGTGCTGAATTCTCTCTTTGTAGGTAAACTATGGACACTGGGGTCTAAGTGTCTTTCAGTGTGGACTGTGAAGCCAATTGGTCATTCTCCACTTATCGTGGTGTTTCTCGCTGCTCCACTGGGAGTTTGGTATTTGCTTCAAGAAATACAAGGAGTTAAAATGGGACAGAGTGGTGGAGGGAGTTCTTTAAGGTGTGGTGAGTCAGGGTCTTCAGGAGAATGCACCAACCAAGGTTCTATCCCACGTAGATTGCCCCCTTGAGAATAGCAATATGATTCTGAACATTGCAGTGAATCCTCTCCATATAACAAGATGCCTTTACATATATGGGTCTGCTGGCTGCACCATGTCAGTCACAAGCCATTTGGAAGCCAATGGCTGATCCACATGGCCACAACACAGATGTTTTATCACACAATTGCATACCACTGCTCTAGGCCAACTACTCACCAGGCTCCAACTTACTGGCATATCTGTTCTACACCATTTTCATGAAACAAAGTCAATCAAGGCAGTGTCTGGTATACTCAGGATCAGAAACAGGACATCCAAAGTTTTTTCAGTGACAGCTGAACATGAAAATATCAAAAATTTCATGGTAATTTTCTAGCCATTTTTCACGGATGAAGTTTGCGGCTCTGAGGGCTTCAATTAATTCAGGAACCATTAAATGGTGAAGAAGCTAATTTCAATGAAAGCACTGGAGCACTCTCACAGGCATGGTTTCCCTAAGGGTGGCCAAAATGTCACATGAAGCCAGGCCCATTGAGATCTACAATGTGAGGTCCATGTGTGTTTTAAACTCAAATATGGCTGCCAAGTCTTTAAGAAAAATTGTATGTAATATCCGGGCTGAAATTCCCAGTGTTCTGTGGAAATCCAACCTGGGCCTAGATCTCAGGTTCCAAGGGCGACTCTCATGTGTGGCCTCCTAAAATCCCAACACAATTCATGGCAATACTTCTCTGAGGTCAGTTAAAGAACTCAGTCTCTAAGGGGAATCACACCAGAGTTCAAGCCCAGTGGAACAGTCATCTCTTCCAACCGCCACACAAATGACCACAATTAAAACCAAAACACTCCCACATGGTCCTCATCTTCTTCCATATAGACACTCCTTATAACGTCTGGCTGGAGTTTTCAATGAGGTCCACAGCCCAAGTCAGTGTCCAAATTAAGGTCCTGTTCCCCTCATTTGTCTAACATCAAGGTGGCCTGGACACACTTCCTGTAAACCAGGAGTGATCAAATAGGCCTGCCATTAATACTGCTCGGCTTTTTCAATTTGAGGCCTTCTGACTCTGTGGTTTAGATTCTTTATGTGAATTTGAGTCATGAGAAAACACAAGCCCCTCTGCAGAGATTTGAAGAACTCATTTGGCCCAAAGGATTCCTATTCTCCCTTGATGGAATTCAGGATCCTAACAGAGGAAGGTAAAAGAATTCATTCACAATGAGTGAATATTTGCCATTTTGGTTTTGGATGCACACATGGGACCTTTCTTTTGATCCATCAGGTGCTGAGAATCTAAGCCACAGCCTCACACAGGGCCAAGAGGCTGATTCAGACACATCTTTTTTCAAAGCAATTAAGCAAAGAGCCACAGGTGATGCCCTTCATTTCCTTTTGAAAAAATGTTTTCCTCCGGCTTCCCAAAGGGGTGGCCAGAGGCAAAGACATCCTGAGATTCAGGGCAACAGAAAAATAGGTAAGCAAAAGGCCCAAAGCACGGTTTCTCTACTGAGACTTTCTTTGTCACACTGATATCTGAGTTTTCTGAGATGCTTGCTATTCCCTTCAGCTATCCATTATATGGCAATGTCACAGAGCTTGGAGGTGGTACATATCTTGGACAGAAAACCATGAGCCTGCTCTGAAGAGCGGCCAGAATTCAGGAAGAAAACAGGAACTCCGGAAGATAGTAGGTGTTGCCCGTCCCTAAAGCAACCAGCAGTCCACTCATAAATTGGGCAGGATGAATGTTGGCAAGCTTTCTACTAGACAGGACACATCCATTGATGCATTATCTTTTATAATGTCTACAACCACGGACACAGTGGGATACACAGCCATACAAACAATCGCCTTGTCAAATGACTTACTATAAACAGTCCACTCCAAAACAAACAAACCGCCTTTCTTACCTATTCTCTGAACATGAGACTAAACCACAAAATCACAACCACACCCACAACGACACCTCCTTTATTCAAGTAGGTCTGTGACTAATTGGAATGTACTCTGACTGATGGGCCATACTATGTTTCCTTGAAATGGCCTGTCCTTCTCAGATCTGGTATCCTTGGCCAACACTGTGAAGTTTTCAGGAGCCAGTGGTGAGCCACTACCTGCTTTCTAAGGAAATTCCCCTTTTCAGAGCTCTCCTGGCATTTGGCAATCCTCACATCAGTAGGTACCAAGGAAGACTTACTCTGTCCTTGGTTATTCCAAACAACTGAGCCCACTGGGAAAGAAACTGGGACTGACTCTGGGTGCCTGGCTTCCTGGATCCCAAGTTCAGAGAGATCCGTCATCAAGGAAGAGAGGTAGGTCACTTCATTCAGGAACTGAATGAGGTTACTGCCGTGGCAACCACTTTGTCCTAACAATTGCTTTCAAGGGTCCCATGAGATGGTGGCTGCCCCTACTTCCTGTTACACTTTCACAAGTTAGATTGGTATATCAACCATTGGCACCTGGGAACAGCTCTCCACACAGGCCTGGTTTGGTGCATCTTCTCTACATTAAGAAGAGAGAAGCTGATTCAGACACAACCCTTCTTCCTGACCAGGTTGTTTGCCATGGAGGATGACTTTTGGTCTCTTAGGTCCTCCATAGCTGCTTACAACTTTTCCAGGAATCATTTCTGCATGGACCTTTGAGTTTCTCAGCATGTGGAAGATCCCCTATATTCCTGTATTGTAAGACCAACTCTATCCCTGCTCTTCTGTAAAGTTAAATTGACTGAACAGTGTATGGTTAGGTTAACTAACATGTTCGATTTGGATTAGGAATCTTTCTGCGCGATGAATAATGGTATTGGGAAACTGCGATATTTACAAGAATATATAGGTGAAATATAAGTATGAAAACAGAAATCTAGCTAAGATATGAAGCCCAAAAGGGCATTCGGCCCTTGATTGGGATACGTAGCTTTGAATTATGTTCTGCACTGATGTGTCAGGTAAATCGATATACAATGGCTTAGGTCCTTGTACCATGGATGATTAAATGTAGAAGAGAACTTCCAGTCAAAAGGGATAGTCGGTAGGATTCGGAAGATTCTCAGTAGGTTTAGAAAGAAGAGTGAGTATAGGATTTGGACCAAATGTTGTTTAGCAATAGGGTTTCCGGTAGACAGTGAATGTTAATGTCAGCACAAGTGAAGAGACTGTCACAATGATGAACTGGGGAAAATAGTTAGGAAAGCTGATATCAATAGAGACATTATGAAATCAGGCAAAGTATAAAGTGAGTGATAGGATTAGATATTTTCAACAGGGTTGAGTTTGAATATATAATCTAAGAAAGAAACAAATATGTAGTGACCAATAGGATTGACATTTGACAGCATTAGGCAAACTGGATATGGATGTTTAGTAATCCATGCTCACTTTTCATTTAGTCTTTGCTACAATCTTAAGTGTGACCTTTGCTTTTTTTGTTCAGAATATTACTGCGATAAAACGTACATTTAGATCAGGCGACATGACTATTTCTTCCACCATTTCTGGCAGCAACATATTCAAGACGTATAAATTAGTAATGGGGGTAAAAAGAGGTGTACCCTTTGTCTGTGCATACAGAGATAATGCATGAATAGACCATACTGTGAATAAATAATATATCTGGTTCTGACTTTAAATAATGGATTGAAATTATATCTGAAAAAATACAGGAAATCTTATATTGACATACAAACCTTCATTTCAACCAGTGAAATATCTAATGGCCACATTAAGTTTATGGTTTATCATGAAGGGTGTGTGAGTTTTGCTTCAAAAGTGATTATGGAAATGGAAAATTATGTGTTTGGAAAGAAGTCTCATGAAAAGACCAGTCAAAAAACCTGGAGGAATACATGTTTTATGAAGCAGGAAGTTATTGTGAAACAAATGCCTATAAATTTGTGAACTTGTGGATGAAATATATATTTCCTATGATTTGTAAAAACTGAAGCAATAGTAATGTACCAGTGTTGAATGAAAATATACGTCAGAATACACATCATGTCCCATACGAATCTACTTGGTTGATGTTAATCTGGGTGAGTTACTGTATAAATATTAGGATTTGTAAGCACCATTTACTGAAGTTAGTTTTCAGAACTATGAAACAAATGTGTATTTCAGGTGGATGAATATTTCTGAGAATAATTTTGTGAAAAGTTTATTATAAATCCACATTTTTGAACATGAATGAACTTAGGGAGTGTATTTAAGATACATATATTTCATATTTTAAAAATCAGGACAGTGTATATATATATATATATATATATATATATATATATATATATATATATTCATAATTATATATATGTGTATATATATACACATATAATTATATATATGTATACACACACACACACACACACACACACACACACAAAACACACACACAGACATTAAAATGTAGGAATATATATGCCAATCGAAGTTCATCATAAAATATATAGCATCCACAGATGCAAAAATATTTATTTTACTGAACAAGGATTTATGTATAACGTTGTTCTACTAGAAAGCTCACCCATAGTTTGAATTTTCAGTTCCAACAGCGTTTAGAGGAGTGATCTCTTCTCACAAGTTGTATCTGCCAAGTCAGTCACCTCACAAAAATGAACGTGTGATACCAGGTATTCTATATAAGCATATAAAAATTCATGTGCTGAATAGGCTACAGAGAAAGGCAGAGAGGAATTTACATATTTGTTAACTTTAACAACACATGGAGAACTATTTCAATTAAAAATTGACTAGATTTATAACACCTACCATTTATCATGCAAATGGAAAGTCCAACTATACCCCATGCCTCCTCTGAACTGCTTGTATTTCTATTCTGTTTGGGTTGTTTTTCTCCATCATATTTGGATTAGTAGACAAAGTATAGTAGGGTATGGGTTATTGTCAGCGATTCAGTATTTTCAATGGAATATAGGAAAATGAATCCAACGTGTATAAAATATATGCTACACAATTATCTTCCCACTCTCATCCAGAACAATGCCTTTACATTACCTTCACCCCAAGTAAGACACAATTAGAGTAGAAGAGTTTGAAAATCCGTGAATGCATATCTGGTGTGGAAACAGTACAAAGAAACAAATACGTATTTCAGGTGGATGAATATTTCTGAGAATAATCTTGTGAAAAGTTGATTATAAATCCACAACATAAATATGAATGAATTTAGGAAGTGTGTAATAAGACACATATTTCATGTTTTGAAAAATCTTGAGAGTGTATATATATATATATATATACACACACAAAGAGAGAGACATTAAAAATTGCAATATATATGCCAAATGAAATTCACCATGAAATGTATATCATTCACAGATCCAAATATATTCATTTTACTGAACATGGATTCATGTATAATGTTGTTCAACTAGGAAGCTCACTCACATTTGAATTATCAGTTCAAGCAGCGTTTAGGAGGAGTGATCTCTTCTTCCAATTTGTATCTGCCACGTCAGCCACCTCACAAGAATGTACGTGTGGTACCAGGTAGGATTCTATATGTGGATATAAAAATACGTGTGCTGAATAGGCTACAGAGAAAGGGGTACAGGAATTCACTTATTTGTTAACTTTAAAAACGCATGGAGAACTATTTCAACAAATAATTGACTAGATTTATAACTGCTACACTATACCATGCAAAAGGCAACTCCAACTATAAAACATACCTCCTCTAAACTGCTTGTATTTCTATTCTGTTTGTGTTATTTTTCTCCATCATATTAGGATTAGTAGTCAGAGTCTAATAGGGTATATGTTAGTTTCAGGGATTCAGCATTTCTAATGGAAAATAGGAAATTGAATCCAATGTGTATGCAAATATGTGCTACACAAAATTCTTCCCACTTTCATCCAGAACAATGCCTTGACATTACATTCTTCTCAAGTAAGACACAATTAGAGGATAAGAGCTAGAAAATCTGTGAATATATCTGGAATGGAGAATACTCAGGAGTTTACAACTTTGGAGGTGGTAGAGAAGATTCTAAAAGTAAGGGACAGGGTAAACATTCCACAAACATGCAGCTCTGCTGGCCTAAAAGCTTTTTGAGAAACTGCCTCTAAGGGTGGGCACTTGAAATATTTGATGTTCTGAGGAGATTTAGTTCCTTTGTAGAGAGACCATCAAAGCTGGGTCTGCATCTATGTTACTTGGAGGACATGGTTTCTTATTATCCAATGAACATGAGGCAGCGGTGCTGAATTCTCTCTATGTAGGTAAACTATGGACACTGGGGTCTAAGTGTCTTTCAGTGTGGACTGTGAAGCCAATTGGTCATCCTCCACTTTTCGTGGTGTTTCTCGCTGCTCCACTGGGAGTTTGGTATTTACTTCAAGAAATACAAGGAGTTAAAATTGGACAGAGTGGTGGAGGGAGTTCTTTAAGGTATGGTGAGTCAGGGTCTTCAGGAGAATGCACCAAACCAGGTTCTATCCCACGTAGATTGCCCCCTTGAGAATAGCAATATGATTCTGAACATTGCAGTGAATCCTCTCCATATAACAAGATGCCTTTACATATATGGGTCTGCTGGCTGCACCATGTCAGTCACAAGCCATTTGGAAGCCAATGGCTGATCCACACGGACGCAACACAGATGTTTTATCAGACAATTGCATACCACTGCTCTAGGCCAACTACTCACCAGGCTCCAACTTACTGGCATATCTGTTCTACACCATTTTCATGAAACAAAGTCAATCAAGGCAGTGTCTGGTATACTCAGGATCAGAAACAGGACATCCAAAGTTTTTTCAGTGCCAGCTGAACATGAAAATATCAAAAATTTCATGGTAATTTTCTAGCCATTTTTCACGGATGAAGTTTGCGGCTCTGAGGGCTTCAATTAATTCAGGAACCATTAAATGGTGAAGAAGCTAATTTCAATGAAAGCACTGGAGCACTCTCACAGGCATGGTTTCCCTAAGGGTGGCCAAAATGTCACATGAAGCCAGGCCCATTGAGATCTACAATGTGAGGTCCATGTGTGTTTTAAACTCAAATATGGCTGCCAAGTCTTTAAGAAAAATTGTATGTAATATCCGGGCTGAAATTCCCAGTGTTCTGTGGAAATCCAACCTGGGCCTAGATCTCAGGTTCCAAGGGCGACTCTCATGTGTGGCCTCCTAAAATCCCAACACAATTCATGGCAATACTTCTCTGAGGTCAGTTAAAGAACTCAGTCTCTAAGTGGAATCACACCAGAGTTCAAGCCCAGTGGAACAGTCATCTCTTCCAACCGCCACACAAATGACCACAATTAAAACCAAAACACTCCCACATGGTCCTCATCTTCTTCCATATAGACACTCCTTATAACGTCTGGCTGGAGTTTTCAATGAGGTCCACAGCCCAAGTCAGGGTCCAAATTAAGGTCCTGTTCCCCTCATTTGTCTAACATCAAGGTGGCCTGGACACACTTCCTGTAAACCAGGAGTGATCAAATAGGCCTGCCATTAATACTGCTCGGCTTTTTCAATTTGAGGCCTTCTGACTCTGTGGTTTAGATTCTTTATGTGAATTTGAGTCATGAGAAAACACAAGCCCCTCTGCAGAGATTTGAAGAACTCATTTGGCCCAAAGGATTCCTATTCTCCCTTGATGGAATTCAGGATCCTAACAGAGGAAGGTAAAAGAATTCATTCACAATGAGTGAATATTTGCCATTTTGGTTTTGGATGCACACATGGGACCTTTCTTTTGATCCATCAGGTGCTGAGAATCTAAGCCACAGCCTCACACAGGGCCAAGAGGCTGATTCAGACACATCTTTTTTCAAAGCAATTAAGCAAAGAGCCACAGGTGATGCCCTTCATTTCCTTTTGAAAAAATGTTTTCCTCAGGCTTCCCAAAGGGGTGGCCAGAGGCAAAGACATCCTGAGATTCAGGGCAACAGATCAATTGGTTAGCAAAAGAGCCAAAGCAGGGTTTCTCCACTGAGACTTTTCTGGTCACACTGATATCTGAGTTTTCTGAGATGTTGGCCATTCCCTTCAGATATCCAGTACATGGCTATGTGACAGAGATTGGAGGTGGTACATATCTTGGACACAAACCCAAGAGCCTATTCTGAAGAGTTGTCAGAATTCAGAAAGAAAACAGGGACTTAAAATGGTAGTAGGTGTTGCCTATCGATATGGAAACCACGCTCCATTCATTAAATGGGCAGGATGAATACTGGGAAGCTTTCTACTAAAGAGGACACATGCATTGATGCATTCTCTTTTATAATGTATACAACCACGGACACAGTGGGATACACAGAAATAGAAACACTCACCATGTAAAACGACTTACTAGAAACAGTTCACTCCAAACCAAAGAAACCTCCTTTTCTACCTATTCTCAGAATAGAGACAAAACCACACACCCACACTCAAAAAGACACCTCCTTCCCCAAAGTAGGGCTGTGATTATCCGGAGTGTCCTCTGACAGGTTTGCCATACTATGTCCCCCGTTAATGGTCTGTCCTGTCTCAGATCTGGTCTCCTTGTCCAACTCTGTGAAGCAGTCAGGAGCCAGGGGTGAGCCACTACATACTTAGTCAGGAAAGGCCCGTGTTCAGATCTTTCCTGGCATTTGGCCATCCTCACATCAGTCAGTACCAAGAAGACTGACTCTGTCCTTGGTGATTCCAAACAAATGAGACCACTTGGACTGGGACTGGGACTGGCTCTGGTGCTTGGTTTCCTCGGTCCCAAGTTCAGAAAGTTCCATCAACAAGGAAGTGAGGTAGGTCACTTCCTTCAAGAACTGAATGAGGTCACTGCCTTGGCAACCACTTTGTCCTAACAGTTGCTTCAAAGGGTCCCATGAGATGGAGGCTGCCCCTACTTCCTTTGACACTTTCACAACTTAGAATGGTATATCAACCTTAGGCACCCAGGAACAGCTCTCCACACAAGCCTGGTTTGGTCCATCTTCTCTACATTAAGAAGAGAGAGGCTGATTCAGACACAACCCTTCATCCTGACCAGGTTGTTTGCCATGGAAAATGACTTTTTGTCTCTCAGGTCCTTCATTGCTGCCTACATCTTATCCAGGGATCATTTCTGCATGGACCTTTGAGGTTCTTAACAGGTGGAGCATCCCCTACATTCCTGTATTGTAAGAACAATCTGTCTCTGCTCTTCTGTAAAGTTAGATTGAGTGAACAGTGTATGGTTAGGGTTAATTTCATGTTCGATTTGGGTTAGGAATCATTCTGCTGGATGAATAATGGTATTGGGAACCTGTGATATTTATAAGAATATCGAGGTTAAATATATGTATGAAAACAGAAATTAAAGTAAGATTTGAATCCCAGAAGGCCTTTGGGCAGTTGATTGGGATATTTAGCTTTGAATTGTGCACATATGTCTCAAATAAATGGATATACAATGGCAGAGGAACTTGAACCTTGGATGATTGAATGCTGAAGAGAACATCCAGTCAAAAGGGATTGTCGGTAGGATTAAGAAGATAGTCGTTATGTTTAGCAAGTAGAGTTAGTATAGGATATGTAACAAAAGTTCTTTAGCAATTTTTTTTCGGGCAGTGAGTGAATATAAATGTCAGCACATATGAAGAAATCAGACACAATGATGAAATGGGGAAAATTTGTAGAAAAGCAGATATCAATAGAGACATTAGGAAATCAGGCAAAGTATAAATTGAGTGATAGGATAAGACATTTTCAACAGGGTTGAGATTGAATATCTAATCTTAGGAAGAAACAAATATGTAGGTCACCAATAGGGTTGACATTTGAGAGCATTAGGCAACATGGACATGGATGTTGTTAGTAATCCATGTTCACTTTCCATTTAGACTTTGGTACAATCCTAAGTGGGACCTTTGCATTTTGTTTCCAGAATATTACTGTGATAAAATGTGTATGTAGATCAGATGACATGATTATTTCTTCCACCATTTCTAGGAACAGTATTTTGAAGACGTATAAATTAGCATTGGGGGTAAAAAGAGGTGTACCCTGTTTCTATGAATATACAGATAATGCATGAATAGACCTTAATTTCAATAAATAATATAACTTGTTCCACTTTAAGTAATGGATTGAATTGATATCTGAAAATATATAAGAAATCTTATATTGATATGCAATCATTCATGACAACCAGTTATACACCTAATGTTAATATTAGGTTACGGTTTATCATGAAGTTTGTGTGAGTTTTGCTTCAAAAGTGATTATGGAAATCGAAAATAATGTGTTTGGAAAGATGTCTCATAAAAAGGCCAGTCAAGGAACACCGAGGAATTCATGAGTTCTGAAGAAGGAAGTGATTGAAATTGAAAAAAATGATGATAAATTTGCTTACTTGTGGATGAAATATTATAATATGATGTGAATAAACTGAAGAAATAGTAATGTACCAGTGTTGAATAAAAATGAACATCAAAATACACATCATGTCCCACAGGAATCTACTCGCATTGATGTTAAACTGTGTCAGTTACTGTAGAAATATTAGGATTTCTTTGCACCATTCACCAAAGTTAGTTTTCTTTTTTTTAAATTTTTATTTATGCTTGTTCAAAACATTACATTGTTCTTGATATATCATATTCCACACTGTGATTCAAGTAGGTAATGAACTCCCATTTTTACCCCGTAAACAGATTGCAGAATCACATCAGTTACACATCCATTGATTTACATATTGCCATACTAGTGTCTGTCGTATTCTGCTGCATTTCCTAACCTCTACTATCCCCCTCCCCTTACCTCCCCTCCCCTCTTCTCTCTCTACCTCTTTACTGTAATTCATTTCTCCCCCTTGTATAATTTTTTCCTTTCCCTCACCTCCTCTTTTATGTAATTTATATAACCCTGAGGGTCTCCTTTAATTTCCATGCAATTTCCCTTCTCTCTCCCTTTCCCTTCCTCCTCTCATCCCTGTTTAATGTTAATTTTCTTCTCATTCTATTCGTCCCTACTCTGTTCTTAGTTACTCTCTTTATATCAATAAAGATATTTGGCATTTGGTTTTACAGATTGGCTAGCTTCACTTAGCATAATCTGCTCTAATGCCATCCATTTCTCTGCAAATTATATCATTTTGTCATTTTTTAATGCAGAGTAATATTCCATTGTGTATAAATGCCACATTTTTTATCCATTCATCTATGGAAGTGCATCTAGGTTGGTTCCACAGTCTTGCTATTGTAAATTGTGCTGCTATGAACATCAATGTAGCAGTGTCCCTGTAGCATTTTTTTAGGTCTTTAGGGAATAGACTGAGAAGGGGAATACCTGGGTCAAATGGTGGTTCCATTCCCACCTCTACAAGAAATCTCCATACTGCTTTCCAATTTGGCTGCACCAATTTGCAGTCCCACCAGCAATGTACAAGTTTACCCTTTTCTCCACATCCTCACCAGCACTTGTTGTTGTTTGAGTTCATTATAAATATCAGGAATGGAAAATGCTCAGGAGTTCACAACCTTGAAGGTGGTAGAGGAGTTTCCAAAAGTAAGGGACAGGGTAAATACCACAAACATGGAGCTGTGTCGGCCTTAAGACTTCTTGAGAAAATGCCTCTGAGGTTGGGCACTTGAAATATATGTTGTTGTCAGGAGCTTTAGCTTCCTTTGTAGTGAGACCATCAAAGCTGAGTCTGCATCTATGTGACCTGAAGAACATGGTTTTTTATTTTATTATAAAATTGAGGCAGCAGTGCTGAATTCTCTCTTTGTAGGCAAACTGGGGCTACTGGGGGTAAGTGTCTCCCCGTGTGGACTGTGAAGCCATTTGATCATCCTTCACATTTCGTCATGTTATTTGATGTTGCACTGAAAGTTTGGTATTTACTTTACGAAATAAAGGAGTTTAACTGCGATACAGTGCTGCAGGGAGTTCTGTCACGTGTTGTGGTCAGGATCGGCAGGAGAATGTACCAAGCAGGCTTCTATCACACATAGTTGCCCCCTTGACCATAGCAATATGATTCTGAACATTGCCCTGAAACCTCTCCATTCAACAAGATGCCTTTACATCCAAAGGTCTGCTAGCTTCACATGTCAGTCACAAACCATTTCTAAGCCAATGGCAGATCCACGTGGCCGCACCACAGATGTTTTTTCACACACCTACACTCTACTGCTCTTGGCCCACTACTCAGCAGGCTCCAACTTACTGGCATCTCTTTTCTACACCATTATCATGAAACTCAGTCAAACCAGACACTGTCTTGTATACTCATGATAAGCACCAGGACATCAAATGGTTTTCCAGTGCCAGCTGGTCATGGAAATTTCAAAAATTTTATGGTATTTTCTAGCCATTTTTCAAGGATGAAGTTGGAGGTACTGTGGGTTTCAATTCATTCAGGAACCATTAAATGTTGAGGAAGCTCATTTCAATGGAAGCTCTAGAGAACTCTCACAGGCAAGTCTTCCGAAAGAGTGGCCCAATGTCACATAAAGCCAGCCACATTGAGGTCTACAATGTGAGGTCCATGTGTGTTTTGACTCTCAACTATTGCTTCCAAGTCTTTCAGAATATAATCAAGTGATATCCTCGCTGAGATTCCCAGTGCTCTGTGGAAAGCCACCCTGGGCCTAGATCTCAGTTTCCAAGGGTGACTCTCATGTGTGGCCTCCGAAAATCCCAACACAATTCATGGCAATACTTCTCTAAGGTCAGTTCCAGAACTCAGTCTCCAAGGGGAATCCCACAAGAGTTGAAACCCAGGTGGACACAGTCATCTTTTCCAACTGCCACACAAATGACCACAATTGAAACCAAAACACTCCCACATGGCCCTCATGTTTTTCCATATAGACACTCATCATAACCTCTCGCTGGAGGTTTCCATGAGGGGCGCAGACCAAGACACTGTCCAAAATAAGCTCCCTTGCCCCTAATTTGCCGAAAGTCAGGGTGGCCTACACACCCTTCCTGTGAACCAGAACTGATCAAATAGTGATGTAGTTAATACTGTTCTGCTTTTCCAATTTGAGGCCTACTGACTGTCAGGTATAGATTCTTTATGTGATTTGGAGTCATCAGAAAACCCAAGCACTTCTGCAGGGGTTCAAAGAACTCATTTGAACTAAAGGATCCTGATTCTTACTTGATGAAGGTCAGGAATCTAATAGAGGAAGGCAAGAGACTCATTTGCCATTTCTGTTTTGAATGCACACATGGAATCTATCTTTAGATGCATCAGGTGCTGAGAATCTAAGCCACAACCTCACACAGAACCAAGAGGCTGATTCAGACACATCCTTTTACAAAGCAATTAAGCAAAGAGCAACAGGTGATGCCCATTCATTTTCATTTGAAAACTGTTTTCTTCAGGCTTCACAAAGGGGTGGCCAGAGGCAAAGACCTTCCTGACATTTAGGGCAACAGAAAAACAGGTAAGCAAAAGACCCAAAGCAGGGTTTCTCCACTGAGACTTTCCTGGTCACACTTATATCTGAGTTTTCTGAGATGCTCCCCATTCACTTCAGCTATCAAGTACATGGTCATGTCACAGAGCTTGGAGGTTGTATATATCTTGGACACAAAACCATGAGCCTATTCTGGAGAGTGGCCAGAATTCAGGAAGAAAACAGGATCTTAGGAAGATAGTAGGTTTTGCCCATCCAGAAGGCAAGCTGCGGTCCATTCATCAATTGGGCAGGATGAATGACAGGAAGCTTTCTACTAGACAGGACACATCCATTAATTCATTCTCTTTTCTAATGTCTACAACCACAGACACAGTGGGATACACAGACATAGAAACACTCACATGTCAAACGACTTACTAGAAACAGTGCAATCCAAACCAAACAAACCGCATTTTCTACCTATTCTCAGAACATGTGACAAAACCACAAAACCACAACCACTCCCACAAAGGCACCTCCTTCCCCCAAGTAGGTCTGTGAGTATCCAGAGTGTCCTCTTACTGGTGGGCCATACAATGTTCTCCCGAAATGTCCTGTCCTGACTCAGATCTGGTCTCCTTGGCCAACTCTGTGAAGTTGTCAGGAGCCAGCGGTGAGCCACTACCTGCTTTCTCAGAAAAGGTCCCTCTTCAGAGCTCTCCTGGCCTTTGGCTATCCTCACATAGGTAGGTACCAAGAAAGACTGACCCTGTCCTTGGTAAAACCGAACAAGTGAGCCCACTGGGACTGGGACTGGGACTGGCTCTGGGTGCCTGTCTTCATGGATCCCAAGTTCAGAGAATTCCTTCACCAAGGAAGTGACGTAGGTCACTTTCTTTCAGGAACTGAATCAGGTTACTCCCTTGGCAACCAATTTGTCCTAACAGTTGCTTCCAAGAGTCCAATGAGTTGGAGGCTGCCCCTACTTCCAGTGAAACTTTCACAATTTTGCATGGTATATCAACCATAGGCACCCAAAAAAAGCTCTCCAGATAGGCCTGGTTTGGTCCATCTTCTATACATTAAGAAAAGAAATGTTGATTCAGACACATTTTTCATGCTAACCAGGTTGTTTGTCATGGAAGATGACTTTTGCTCTCTGACGTCATTCATAGCTGCCTACATTTAATCCTGGGATCATTTCTTTAATGACCTTGGAGGTTCTCAGCAAGTGGAAGATCCCCTAATTTCTGTATTGAAAGACCAACTCTGTCCCTGCTCTTCAGTAAAGTTAGATTGAGAGAACAGTGTATGGTCAGGGTTAATAACATGTTCCATTTGGGTTAGGAATCATTCTGCGGGATGAATTATGGTATTGGGAACGTGCGATATTTATAAGAATATAAGTGAATTATAAGTATGAAAACAGACATCTAGGTAATATTTGAAGCCCAGAATTGCATTGGACCCTTAGCTGGGATTCTTAGCTTTGAATTATATTCTGCACAGATGTCTCAGATAAATCGATATTCAATGGCATAATTACTTGTACCTTGGTTTATTGAATGTTGAAGAGAACATCCAGTCAAAAAGGGATAATTTGTAGGATTAGTAAGATAGTTGGTAGGTTTTGAAAGAAGAGTGAGTATAGGATTTGGATAAAAAGATCTTTAGCTGTAGGGTTTCGGATAGAGTGAATGTAATTGTCAGCACATGTGGAGAGTCTGTCAAAAGGATGAACTGGGGAAAAAAGTAGGAATGCAGATATCAATTGACATTAGGATATCAGGCAAAGTATAAAGTGAGTGATAGAATTATACATTTTCAACAGGCTTGAGTTTGAATATATAATCTTAGGAAGAAACAAACATGTAGTCACCAATAGGATGAACTTTTGAGAGCATTAGGCAACATGGACATGGATGTTTTCCGTAATCCATGCTCACTTTTCATTTAGGCTTTGGTACAAACATAAGTTTGACCTCTTCTTTCTGTGTGCAGAATACTACTGTGGTAAAATGTATATGTAGATCAGGTGACATGAGTATTTCTTCCACCATTTCTGGGAGCAATATTTTGAAGACGTATAAATTATTTTTGGAGGTAAAAATGGTGTACACTGTGTCTATAATTATAGAAATAATGCATGAATAGACCATACTGTAAATAAATATTATAACTGGTTCTAACATTAAATAATGGATTGAATTGATATCTGAAAATATACAGAAAATCTTACATTGATATACAATCCTTCATTCCAACCAGTAATATATTTAATGGTTATATCAGCATTATGGTTTTTCATGAAGAATGTGTGAGTTTTGCTTCAAAAGTGATTATGGAAATCGGAAATAATGTGTTTGGAAAGAAGTCTCATGAAAAGACCAGTCAAGAAACCTGGAGGAATACATGGGTTTTGAAGCAGAAAGTGATTGAAAGTGAAACAAATGCCTATATATTTGTGAACTTGTGGATCAAATATATATCCTATGATGTGCATAAACTGAAGAAATAGTAATGTACCACTGTTACATAAAAATGAACGTCAAAATACACATCATGTCCTCTCCCACAGGAATCTACTTGCATTGATGTTAAACTGGGTCAGTTATTGTAGAAATATTAGGATAATGCCGCAGTCTTGCTGGGCACAATCAGGAGCCACTTGCCAAAAGAAACGAACTTTATTTTTAGAACCACACACGCCAAACAAAACAGCCTCTCAGGAAAACCTTCAGAGCCCCAACTGCCACCACTGGCTTCCCAAAACCTCTCCCTCCCACATGAGCCTCTCTCCGCCTCCCACAATCCTCCTGCTCTTGAGGCCGATTGGCTGGGTCATGTGGGCAAAGTCAAAAAAAGTCCCCCAATGAGCAGTTTTGTGGTCTGAAAGGGCAGGGAAACAGCCCATTGAGCATCACCGCAGAGGAGCCAATCAGCTAGTTGTTGCTGGGGCCGCTGTGAGCCAATCATCAGCCGGCAGCTGGAAGTTTGCTGGCAGCAGGAATTTTGCTGGGGCCCCTTCGGCTGTGGCTCTCAACATCTTCCCCTCTCTGTTTAAACAACACGCATGTGGCTTAGGGACCGTGACTGCCTTAGGTTGTCCAATAGTACATATGGTCTTTACCCGTTAAGTTGGTACCATTGCAATTGGATCTTACCCGTCACTGACTACCCGTCCAGTATAGAGCCACACCTGTGGAGAGGTCTTTGTACCAGCGGGGGTGGGTGAGGTTCTTTGCCTCACCTCTGTTGGCCCCCCCAAATTTTAGCTGGACGATCATGACACGCAGAAGGGAGGAAGATACACCAAGCCAATTGACGGCTCCTTTTGGAAAAATTGTACCACCGATGACATCATCAGCAAATATACCCCAACACTATGACAAGTCGCTGCACCAACAGATAGTTCACAATGCATTTAGGTGAGTTCACATGTGTCCAGGCAAGTTCTGCAAGCAGTACAGGGATGGCTATTGCAGAAGTTGTAGATTGGAATTATCTTTGATTTCACCTGCACTGGGATGAAGATAGGAACTCTGGCAATAATGTCTAAAGAAAAAAATTATGTAACATTCCAGAAGGCACTAAAACCAAAAAAAAAAACATATGTAACATTCCAGAAGGCACATCAAAAACCAAAATGGCCCAAAAAGCATTCATTGAGGATGAAGTCTCTCACCTTCCTCTGTAAGGTTCCTGACCTCCATAAAATGAGAATAGAGATTTATTGGGTCAAATGAGTTCTTCAAAACCCTGCAGAGGGTAGCCAATGGGTTATTGGGTTTTTTCATTACTCCAATTCACATGAAGAATCTATACTCCACAGACAGTAGGCCTCAAATTAGAGAAGCAGAGCAGTACTAAAGTCAGGGTTATTTGATCACTCCTGGTTCACAGAATGGGTCTCCAGGCCACCTTGACTTTAGGCAAATGAGAGGAAAGGGAGATTATTTTGGACACTGTCTTGGGCTGTGCCCCTCAAGGAAACGTCAAGCCAGAGGTTATGATGAGCGTCTATATGGAAGAAGATGAGGGCCATTTGGGAGTTTTTTGGTTTTCCTTGTGGTCATTTATGTGGCAGTCGGAAGAGATGACTGGGTCCACCAGGGCTTGAACTCTGGTGTGATTCCTCTTAGAGACTGAGTTCTGGAAATTACCTCAGAGAAGTATTGCCATGATTTGTGTTGGGATTTTAGGCGACCACCCATGAGAGTCGCCCGTTGAAACTGAGATCTAGGCCCGGGGTGGCTTTCCACAGAGCACTGGGAATCTCAGACAGAATATCATATGATATTATTTTGAAATACTTGCCAGACATAGTTGAGAGTCAAAACACACATGGACCTCACATTGTAGACCTCAATTGGCCTGGCTTCATGTGACTATTTGGCCACTCTTTGGAAAGCCTTGCCTGTGAGAGTTCTCCAGAACTTTCCTTGAAATGAGCTTCCTCAACATTGAATAATTCCTGAAAGAATTGAAACAAATAATGCCTCCAACTTCATCCTTGTAAAATGGCTAGATAAATACCATGAAATTTTTGAAATTCGCATGATGAGGTGGCACTGGAGAACCTTTGATGTTCTGTTGCTCATCATTAGTGTACCAGACAGTGCCTTGATTGATTGGGTATAATGAAAGTGGTGTAGAACAGAGATGCCGGTTAGATGGAGACTGCGGAGTATTTGGCCCAGAACTGTGGTGTGCAGGTGTGTGATAAAATATTTATGGTGGTGCCATGTGGATCTGCCATTGATTTCCAAATGGCTTTTAGCTGACATGGTGCACCCAGCAGACCCTTATATGCAAAGGCATCTTGTTATATGGAGAGGTTTCAGGGCAATGTTCAGAATCAGGTTGCTATTGTCAAGGGGGCAAGCTATGTGGGATAGAAGCCGGATTGGTGCGTTCTCCTGGAGACTCTGACCCACCACATGTCACAGAACTCCCTCCAACACTGTGTCCCAGTTGAACTCCTTGTATTTCTTGAAGCAAATACCAAACTCCCAGTTCAGCACCAAGAAACACCATGAAAATTGAAGGATGACTAAATGGATTCATCGTCCACACAGTTAGACACTTTGGCCCAGTGGCCTCTGTTTACCTACAAAGAGAAAAATCAGCACTGCTGCCTCAGGTTCATTGGAAAATAAGAAACCATGTTCTCCAGGTCACATAGATTCAGACCCAACTTTGATGGTTTCACTACAAATGAAGACAAAGCTACTGACAACAACATATATTTCAAGTGCCACACCTCAGAGGCAGTTTCTCCAGAAGTCTTTTTTCCAGCAGACCTCCATGGTTGTGGAGTGTTTACCCAGTTCCTTACTTCTGGAAACTCCTCTACCTGCTCCCAGGTTGAGAACTCCTGAGAATTTTCCATTCCAGATATGTATTCACAGATTTTCTTACTCTTCTCCTCTAATTGTGTCTCACTTGGGGCAAAGGTAATGTCAAGGCATTGTTCTAGGTGAGAGTGGGAAGATTATTGTGTAGCACATATTTGCATACACATTGAATTCATTATCCTATTTTCCATTTGAAATATTGAATTCCCGACACTAACCCATACCCTACTAGACTCTGACTACTTATCCTAAAATGATGGAGAAAAAGAAACCTAACAGAATAGAAATACAGGCCTTTTGTAGGAGGCATGGTGTATACTTGGATTTTCCTTCTCCTTTATCAAGGATATGTGTTATGAATCTAATCAACTTTTCATTGTAATATTTCTCCATGAGTTTTCAAAGTTAACACATATGTAAATTCCTGTCTCCTTTTCTCTGTAGCCTCTTTAGAACATGTATATTTTCATGCATATATAGACTCCTACCTGGTAACACACGTACATTCTTGTGAGCTCACTGACTTTGGAATATACAAATTATGAGAATAGATAACTTCCCCTAAATACTGATGGAACTGAAAATTCAACCTATGGGTGAGCTTCCTAGTGAACAACATCATACATAAATCCATGTTCAGTAAAATGAATATTTTTAGATATGTGGATGATATATATTTCATGATAAATTTTGATTGGCATATATATTGCTACATTTTATTGTTGTGTGTGTGTGTATATGTATATATATGTATATATATATATATTCACGAGATTTTTTAGATTTTCCAAAATATGAAATAAATGTGTCTTATTATACACTCCCTAAATTCATTCAAGTTCATGTATGTGGATTTAAAATCAACATTTTACATGATTATCATCAGTCTGGCTGGGCACAATTCAGGAGCCAATTGTCAAAAGAAACGAACTTTATTTTTAGAACCACACAAACCAAACAAAACAGCTTCTCAGGAAAAACCCTCAGAGCCCAACTGCCACCACAGTCTTCCCACAAGCCTCTCCCTCAACCACAAGCCTCCTCCTTTTGAGGCCGATTGGCTGGGTCACATGGGTGGAGCCAAAAAAGTCCACCAATGAGCAGCTCTGTTGTCTGAAAGGGCAAGGAAACATCCCATTGAGCATCACCACAGAGGAGCCAATCAGCTAGATGTTGCTGGGGCCTCTGTGAGCCAATCATCCACTGGCAGTCTGAATGGGCGGGGAAACAGCTCAATGAGCATCTGCAATGAGCATCACCACAGAGGAGCCAATGAGCTAGATGTTGCTGGGGCCGCTGTGAGCCAATCATCAGCCGGCAGCTGGAAGTTTTCTGGCAGTTGGAGGTTTCCTGGGGCCCCTTTGGCTGTGGCTCTCAACATCTCCCCCTCTCTGTTTAAACAACAAGCATGTGGCTTAGGGACCATGCCTGCCTTTGGTTGTTCAAAAGTACATATGGTCCTTACTGGAGAACCTTGGCTGTGGCTATCAACAGGATTTGTATGTACCATTCACTGAAGTTAGTTTTCAGTACTAGGAAACAAATATGTATTTCAGGTGGATAAATATTTCTGTGAAAAATCTTGTGAAAAGTTGATTATAAATCCACATACTTGAACATAAATGAATTTAGGGAGTGTAAATAAGATACATATATTTCATATTTTGAAAAATCTGGAGAGTGTGTGGGTGTGTGTGTGTATACACACACACACACAGATATTAAAATGTAGCAACATATATGCAAATCGAAATTCACCATGAAATATACATCAATCACAGATCCAAAAATATTCAATTTTCTTAACAGGGATTTATGTATAATGTTGTTCTACTAGGAAGCTCACCCATTATTTGAATTTTCAGTTCCAACAGCGTTTAGGAGGAATGATGTCTTCTCACAAATTGTATCTCCCAAGTCAGTCACCTCACAAGAATGTACGTGTGACACCAGGTAGGATTTGATATGTGCATATAAAAATACATTGCTGAATAGGCTACAGACAAAGGGAGACAGGAATTCACATATTTGTTAACTTTAAAAACACATGGAGATCTATTTCAATTAAAAATAGACTGGATTTATAACACCTAACATTTATCATGCAAAAGGCAAGATCAACTATACACCATGCCTCGTCTGAACTGCTTGTATTTCAATTCTGTTTGTGTTACTTTTCTGCATCATATTAGAATTAGTAGTCAGAGTCTAGTAGGGTATGGGTTCGTGTCAGGGATTCAGTATTTCGAATGGAAAATTGGAAAATGAATCCAATGTGTATGCAAATATGTGCTACACACAAAAAATTCCCACTCTCATTCAGAACAATGGCCTGAAATAACCACGCCCCATGTAAGAAACAATTAGAGGAGAAGAGTTAGAAAATCTGTGAATACATACGTAGAATGGAAAATGCTCAGTAGTTCACAACCTTTGAGGTGGAAAAGACGTTTCCAAACCTTAGGGACTGGGTAAAACTCCACAAACATGGAACTCTGCTGGCCTAAACACTTCTGGAGATACTGACAATGAGGTTGGGTACTTGAAATATATGTTGTTGTCAGAAGCTTTTGCTTCCTTTGTAGTGAGACCATCAAACTTGGGTCTGCATTTTTGTGACCTGGAGGACATGAATTCTTATTGTCCAATGAACATGAGGCAGCAGTGCTGAATTCACTCTTTGTAGCTAAACTGTGGCCACTGGGGGATAAGTGTCTCCCCGTCTGGACTTTGAAATCATTTGGTCATGCTCCACTTTTCGTGGTGTTTCTTGCTGCTGCAGTGGGTGTTTTGTATTTGGTTCATGACATACAAGGAGTTAAACTGGGACACAATGCTGGAGGGAGTCCTGTAACGTAAGGTGTGTCAAGGTCTGCAGGAGAATGCACCAACCAGGCTTCTATCCCCCATTGCTTGCCCCCTTTACCATAGGAACTTGATTCTGAATATTGCCCTGAAAACTCTCCATGTAACATGATGCCTTTACATACAAAGTTCTGCTAGCTGCACCACGTCAGTCACAAGCCATTTGAAAGCCAATGTAAGATCCACATGACCCCACCACAGATGTATTGTCACACACCTGCACACAACTGCTCTAGGTCCACTACTCAGCAGGCTCCAACTTACTGGCATGTCTGTTCTACACCATTTTCATGAAACGCAGTCAATGAAGGCATTTTCTGGTACACTCATGATCAGCAACAGGACATCCAAAGGTTCTCCAGTGCCACCTGGTCATGGGAATTTCAAAACTTGGTGGTAGTTATCTAGCCATTTTTGAAGGATGAAGTTGGAGGCACTGTGGGTTTAAATTCATTCAGGAGCCATTAAATATTGAGTAAGCTCATTTCGATGAAAGCTCTGGAGAACTCTCACAGGAAAGGCTTCCCAAAGAGTGGCCCAAGGTCACATGAAGCCAGGCCCATTGAGGTCTACAATGTGAGGTCCATGTGTGTTTTGACTCTCAACTATGGCTGTCAAGTCTTTCAAAATAAAATCATGTGATATCCTTGCTGAGATTCTCAGTGCTCTGTGGAAAGGAACCCTGGGGTTAGATCTCAGTTTCCAACGGTGACTCTCATGCATGGCCTGCTAAAATCCCAACACAATTCATGGCAATACTTCTCTGAGGTCAGTTCCAGAACTCAGTCTCTAAGGTAAATCACACCTGAGTTCAATCCCAGGTGGACCCAGTCATCTCTTCCAAACGCCACACAAATGACCACAATTAAAACCAAAACACTCCCACATGGCCCTCATCTTCTTCCATATAGACACATATCATAACCACTGGCTGGTGGTTTTCATGAGTTGCGCAGCCTAAGACAGTATCCAAAATAAGTTCCCTTGCCCCTCATTTGCCTAAAGTCATGGTGGCCTGGACACCCTTCCGGTGAACCATGAGTGATCAAAAAGGCTTGCTGTTAATACTGCTTCGATTTTCCAATTTTAGGCCTACTGACTCTTGGGTTTAGATTCTTAATGTTAAATGGAGTCATGAGAAAAACCAAGCACCTCTGGGCTAGCCTCTTCAGGGCTTTGAAAAACTCATTTGACCAAAAAGTTCTTGATTCTCACTTGATGGAGGTCAGGATCCTTAGAAGAATTCGAGAGACTTCATCCACAATGACTGCTCTTTTGGCCATTTTGGTTTTGGATACACAAGAGATCTTTCTTTAGATCCCTCAGGTTCTGAGAATCTAGGCCACAGCCTCACAGGGGGCCAAGAGCCTGAATCAGACACATCCCATTCCAAAGCAATTAAGCAAAGAGCCACAGGTGATGCCCATTTATTTCCATTTGAAAACTGTTTTCTTCATGCTTCACAAAGGGGTGGCCTGAGGCAAAGATGTTCCTGACATTCAGTGCAACAGAAGAATAGGTAAGCAAAATTCCCAAAGCAGGGTTTCTCCACTGAGACTTTCCTGGTCACACTGATATCTGAGTTTTCTGAGATGCTCACCATTCCCTTCAGCTATGTAGTACATGGCCATGTCACAGAGCTTGGAGGTGGTACATATTTTGGACACAAAACCATCAGTCTATTCTGGAGAGTGCCCACAATTCAGGAAGAAAACAGGAACTTAGGAAGATAGTAGGTGTTGCCCATCTATAAGACAAGCCACAGTCCATTCATAAATCGGGCAGGATGAATGCTGAGAAGATTTCAACTAGACAGGACTCATCCATTGATGCATTTTCTTTTCAAATGTCTACAACCAGGGGCACAGTGGGATACACTGATATCCAAACACATGCCTTGTCAAACGACTTACTACAAACAGCTCCCGCCAAAACAAACAAACCGCCATTCCTACCTATTCTCAGAATATGAGACAAATTCACAAATCCCCACCCACACCCACAAAGACACCTCCTTCCCCCAAGTAGGTCTGTGACTATCTGGAGTTTCCACTGACTCGTGGGCCATAGTATGTTCCAAATAAATGGCCTTCCTGTCTCAGACCTGCTTTCCTTGTGCAACTCTGTGAATTTGTCAGGAGCCAGCAGTGTGCCACTACCTGCTTTCTCAGGAAAAACCCCTCTTCAGAGCTTTCCTGCGTTTTGGACATCCTCACATCAGTAGGTACCAAAAATGAATGTCTGTGTCCTTGGTAAATCCAAACAAGGAGACCACTGGGACTGGGACTGGACTGGCTATGGGTTCCTGTCTTCCTGGATCCCAAGTTCAGAGAGTTCCATCACCAAAGAAGTGATGTGAGGTCACTTCCTTCAGGAACTGAATCAGATCACTGCCTTGGCAACCTCTTTGTCCTAACAGTTGCTTCCAAGGCTACCATGAGAAAGAGGCTGCCCCTACTTCCTGTGACACTTTCACAAGTTAGAATGCTATATCAACCATAGGCACCCGGGAGCAGCTCTCCACACAGGCCTGGTTTGATCCATCTTCTCTACATTAAAAAGAGAGAGGCAGATTCAGAAACAACCCTTCATTCTGACCATGTTGTTTGCCAGGGAAGATGACTTTTGCTCTCTCAGGTCCTTCATAGCTGCCTACATCTTCTCCAGTGATCATTTCTGCATGGAATTTTGTGGTCCTCAGGAGGTGGAAGATCCCCTACATTCCTATATTGTAAGACCAACTCTGTCCCTGCTCGTCTGTAAAGTTAGATTGAGGGAACAGTGTATGGTTAGGGTTAATAACATGTTCGATTTGGGTTAGAAATTATTCTGCTGGATGAATAATTGTACAAGAATAATGAGGTGAAATGTATGTAGGAAAACAGAAATCTAAGTAAAATTTGAAGCCCAGAAGGGGATTGGGCTTCAAGGGATTGTGATACTTAGCATTGCGATCAAGGGATTGTGATACTTAGCATTGAATTATGTTCTGCAGAGATGTCTCAGAGAGATCGATATACAATGGCATAAGACCCTGTACCTTGGATTATTGAATGTAGAAGAGAACATCCAGTCAGAAAGCGTTAATAGGTAGGATTAGGAAGATAGTCAGTAGGTTTAGGAGGAAGAGTGAGTATAGGATTTGGAACAAAAGTTTCTTAGCAATAGGGTTTTGATTAGAGTGTGAATGGAAATGTCAGCACATGTGAAGAGTCAGTCACAATGATGAACTGGGGAAAATATGTAGGAAAGCAATCAATAGAGACATTATGAAATCAGGAAAAGTATAAAGTGAGAGAAAGGATTAGATGTTTTCAACAGGGTTGAATTTGAATATATAATCTTAGGAAGAAACAAATATATTGTCACAAATAGGATTGATTTTTAAGAGCATTAGGCAACTTGGACATGGATGTTTTTAGTAATCCATATTCACTTTACATTTAGGCTTTGGTACAAACATAAGTGTGACCTTTTCTTTTTGTGTCCAAATATTACTGTGATAAAATGTATATGTAGATAAGGTGACATGAGTATTTCTTCCATCATTTCTGAGACCAATAATTTGAAGACGTATAAATTAGTATTGGGTTTACAAAGAGGTGTACCCTGTGTCTATGAATATAAAGAAAAAGCATGAATAGACTGTACAGTGAATAAATAATATAACTGGTTTCACTTTAAATCATGGATTGAATTGATATCTGAAAATATATAAGAAATATTATATTGATACAAAATCATTCATACCAACCAGTTATACATCTAATGGTAATATTGGGGTTATGGATTATCATGAAGGGTGTGTGAGTTTTGCTTCAAAAGTGATTATGGAAATCGAAAATAATGTATTTGGAAAGAAGTCTCATGAGAAGACCAGTCAAGAAACATGGAGGAATACATCTGTTTCGAAGCAGAAAATGATTGAAAGTGAAACAAATGCCTATAATTTTGTAACTTGTGGATGAAATATATATCTTATAATGTGCATAAACTGAAGAAATAGTAAAATACCAGTGGTGAATAAGAATGAACATAAAAATACACATCATGTCCCATAGGAATCTACTTGCATTAATGAGAAACTGGGTCAATTATTGTAGAAATATTAGGATTTGTATTCACGATTCACTGAAGTTAATTTTCAGTAATAGGAAACAAATAGTATTTCAGGTGGTTGAATATTTCCGAGAATAATCTTGTGAAATGTTGACTATAAATCCACATACATGAACTAGAATGAAATTAAGGAGTGTATAATAAGACACATATATTTAATATTTTAAAACATCTGGAGTGTGTATACACACACACACACACACACACACATTAAAAAGTAGAAGTATATATGCCAATCGAAATTCATCATGAAATATATATCATCCACAGATCGAAAAATATTCATTTTCCTGAACATGGAATTATGTATAATATTGTTCAACTAGGAAGCTCACACAGAGGATGAATTTTCAGATCCCACAGTGTTTAGGAGGAGTGATCACTTCTCACAATTTGTATCTGCCAAGTCAGACACCTGACAAGAATGTACGTGTGATACAAGGTAGGATTCTATATATGCATATAAAAATAGATGTGCTGAATAGGCTACATAGAATGGGAGAGAGGAATTCACATATTTGTTAACTTTAAAAACACATGGAGAACTATATCAATTACAAATTGACTAGATTTATAACACCAACAATTTGTCACGCAAAAGCCGTGTCCAACTATACACTATGCCTCCTCTGATATGCTTGTATTTCTATTCTGTTTGAGTTATTTTTCTCCATCATATTAGGATTAGTAGTCAGAGTATAGTAGGTTATGGGTTAGTGTCAGGGATTCAGTATTTCAAGTAGAAAATAGGAAAATGAATCTAATAAGCATGAAAATATGTGCTACAAAAAATATTCCCACTCTCATCCAGAAGAATGCCTTGAAATTATCTTCGCCCCTAGTATGACACAATTAGAGGAGAAGAGTTAGAAAATATGTGAATACATATCTGGACTGGAAAATGCTCAGCATTACACAACTATGGAGGTGGTAGAACAGTTTCCAAAAGTAAAGGACAGTGTAAACCCTCCACAAACATGGAGCTATGCTGGCCTAAAGACTTCTTGAGAAACTGCCTCTGAGTTTGGGTAGTTGAAATATATGTTGTTGTCAGGAGCTTAACTTCCTTTGTAGTGAGACCATCAAAGTTTGGTCTGCATCTATGTGACCTGGAGGACATGGTTTCTTATTTTCCAATGAACATGAGGCTGCAGTGCTGAATTCACTCTTTGTAGCTAAACTGTGGTCACTGGGGGCTAAGTGTCTCCCCATGTGGACTTTGAAGCCATTTGGTCATCCTCCACTTTTCCTGGTGTTTCTTCCTGCTGCACTGGGTGTTTTGTATTTGCTTCACGACATACAAGGAATTCAACTGGGAAACAGTGCTGGAGGGAGTCCTGTAACATGTGGTGGGTCAGGGTCTGCAGGAGAATGCCCAAACTTGGCTTCTATCCCACAT
Organism: Callospermophilus lateralis; assembly: GCF_048772815.1. Lineage (NCBI taxonomy): Eukaryota > Metazoa > Chordata > Mammalia > Rodentia > Sciuridae > Callospermophilus > Callospermophilus lateralis. The sequence goes on from NW_027511850.1 coordinate 465,860, forward strand.
TGCTTGCCCCCTTGACCATACCAACCTGATTCTGAACATTGCCCTGAAACCTCTCCATATTACAAGATGCCATTTCATATAATGGTCTGATGGCTGCACGAAGTCAGTCACAAGCAATTTGGAAGCCAATGTAATATCCACATGGCCACACCACAGATGTATTATCACACACCTGCACACCACTGCTCTAGCCCCACTACTCAGCACGCTCTAACTTACTGGCATCTCTGTTCTACACCATTTTCAAGAAACCCAGTAAATCAAGGCACTGTCTGGTACACTCATGATCAGCAATGGGACATTCAATGGTTATTCAGTGCCACCTGGTCATTGGGAATTTCAAAAATTTTATGATATTTATCTATCCATTTTTCAAGAATGAAGTTGAAGGCACTTTGGGGTTTCCATTCATCCAGGAACCATTAAATGGTGAGGAAGCTCATTTCAATGAAAGCTCTGAGGAACTCTCACAGGCAAGGCTTCCCAGAGTGTGCCCAAAAGGTCACATGAAGCCAGGAACTTTAAGGTCTATAATGTGAGGTCCTTGTGTGTTTTGACTCTTAACTGTGGCTGCCAAGTTTTTCAGAATAAAATCATGTGATATCCTTGCTGAGATTCTCAGTGCTCTGTGGAAAGCTTTCCTGGGCCTAGATCTCAGGTTTCAAGGGCGACTCTTATGCATGGTCTCCTACAATCCCAACACAACTCATGGCAATACTTCTCTGAGGTCAGTTTCAGAACTCAGTTTCTAAGGGGAATCACACCAGAGTTCAAGCCCATGTGGACCCAGTCATCTATTCCAAACGCCACAAAAATGACCACATTTAAAACCAAAACATTCCCACATTGCCCTTATCTTTAACCATATAAACACTCATCATTAACTCTGGCTGCAGGTTTCCAAGAGTGGCGCAGCCCAAGACAGTGTCCAAATAATGCACCCTTGCCCCTGATATGTCCAAAGTAAGGGTGGCCTGTTCACCCTTCTTATGAACCAGTAGTGATCAAATAGGCCTGCCATAAATACTGCTCTGCTTCTCCAATTTGAGGCCTACTGACTGTCAGGTATAGATTCTTTATGTGATTTGGCATCATGAGACAACCCAAGCAGTTCTGCAGGAATTTGAAGAACTCATTTGATCCAAAGGATCCCTATTCTCACTTGATGGAGGTCAGGAACCAAACAGAAGAAGGCAAGAGACTTCATCCACAATGACAGATTTTTTGCCATTTTGGTTTGGATGCACACATGGGATCTTCTTTAGATCTATCAGGAGCTGAGAATTTTAGCCACAGCCTCAAACAGGGCCTAGTGTCTGATTAAGACACATCCCTTTCCAGAGCAATTAAGCAAAGAGCCACAGGTGATGCCCATTCATTTCCATTTGAAAACTATTTCTTCAGGCTTCACAAAGGGGTGGCCTGAGGCAAAGACCTTCCTGACATTCAAGGCAACAGAAACATAGATAAGCAAATGGAGCCAAGCAGGGTTTCTCCACTGAGACTTTACTGGTCACACTGGTATCTGAGTTTTCTGAGATGTTCCCATTCCCTTCAGCTATCAAGGACATGGCCATGTCACAGAGTTTGGAGGTGGTACATATCTTGGACAATAAACCATGATACTATTCTGGAGAGTGGCCAGAATTCAGGAAGAAAACAGCAACTTAGGAAGTTAGTAGGTGTTTCCCATCCATAAGGCAAGCAACAGTCCATTAATCAATTGTGCAGGATGAATGCTGTGAATCTTTCTACTAGACAGGACACCTCCATTGATGCATTTTAGTTTCTAATGTCTAAAACCACGGACACAGTGGCTACACAGACATAGAAACACTCGCCTTGTCTAAAGACTTACTAGAAAAAGTCGACTCCAAACCAAACCAACCACCTTTCCTACCTATTCTCAGAACATGAAACAAAACCACAAACTCACACCCACAACCAAAAAGGCACCTCCTTCCCAAAAATAGGTCTTTAACTATCTGGAGTGTCCTCTGACTGGTGGGCCATACTATGTTCCACTCGAAATGGCCTGTCCGGTCTCAGATCTTGTCTCCTTGGCCAACTCTGTTATTCTGGTAGGAGCCAGTGGTTAGCCAAAACCTGCTGTCTCAAGAAAGGCCCCTCTTCAGAGCTCTACTGGCATTTGGCCATCCTCACATCACTAGGTACCAAGAAGGTCTGACTCTGTACTTGGTAAATCCAAACAAGTGAGCCCACTGGGACTGGGACTGGGACTTCCTCTTGGTGCCTGGCTTCTTGCATCCCAATTTCAGAGAGTTCCATCACCAAGAAAATGAGGTATGTCACTTTCTTTGGAACTGAATGAGGCCACTGCCTTGGCAACAACTTTGTCCTAACACTTGCTTACAATGGTCCCATGAGTTGGAGGGTGCCCCTACTTCCTGTGACAATTTGACTAGTTAGAATGGTATATCAAAATAGACACCATGGAACAGCTCTCCATGAAGGCCTGGTTAGGTCCATCTTCTCTACATTAAGAAGAGAGAGTCTGATGCATACACATCCCTTCGTCCTGTGCAGGTTGTTTGCCATGGAAGATGGCTTTTGCTCATTCAGGTCCTTCATAGCTGCCTACATCTTCTCCAGGGATAATTTCTACATCGAACTTTGAGGTTCTCAGCAGTTGGAAGATCACCTACATCCCTTATTGAAAGAATAGCCCTGTCCCTGCTCTTTTGTAATGTTAGATTGAGGCAACAGTGTATGGTTAGGGTTAATAACAGGTTCGATTTGGGTTAGGAATCATTCTGCCGGATGAATAATGGTATTGGGAACCTGTAATATATAGAAATATAGTGGTTAAATATAAGTATGGAAACAGAAATCTAGGTAAGATTTGAAGCTCAGAAGTGCATTGGGCAATACATTGGGACACGTAGCTTTGAATTATGTTCTGCATACATATTTCAGAAAAATCGATATACAATGGCATAGGACCTTGTACCTCGGATGATTGAATGTAGTAGAGTACATCTACTCAAAAAGGGATAGTCGATAGGATCAGGAAGATAGTCAGTATGTTTCGGAAGAAGATAGAGTATAGGATTTGGACCAAAGTTCATTAGCAATAGGGTTTTGGTTAGAGAGTGAATGTCAATGTCAGCACATGTGAAGGGTCAGTCACAATGTTGAACTGGGAAAAATATGTAGGAAAGTAGATATCAATAGAGACATTAGGAAATCAGGCAAAGTATAAAGTTAGTGAAAAAACTAGATATTTCCAACAGTTTTGAGGTTGAATATATAATCTTAGGAAGAAACAAAAATGTGGTCACCAATAGGATTGACATTTGAGAGCATTAGGCAACCTGGATATGGATGTTTTTAGTAATCCATGTTCAGTTTCCATTTAGGCTTTGGTACAATCATACGTGTGACTTTTGCATTTTGTGTCCAGAATATTACTGTGGTAACATGCATATGTAGATCAGGTGACATGAGTATTTCTTCCACCATTTCTGGGAGCAATATTTAGAAGACGAATAAATTAGTATTGGGCATACTAAGAGGTGTACCCTGTGTCTATGAATATAGAGATAATGCATGAATAGACCATATAGTGAATAAATAATATAACTGGTTCCACTTTAAATAATGGATTAAACTGATATCAGAATATATATAAGAAATACTATATTGATATGAAATCATTCCTTCCAACCAGTTATACATCTAATGGTGATATTATAGTTATGGTTTATCATGAAGTGAGTGTCAGTTTTGCTTCAAAAGTGATAAAGGAAATCAAAAATAATGTATTTGGAAAGAAGTCTCATGATAAGACCAGTCAAGAAACCTGGAAGAATCCATGTGTTCTGAAGCAGGAAGTGATTGAAAGTGAAACAAATGCCTATAAGTTTGCTAACTTGTGGATGAAATATATATCCTATGATGTGCATAAATTGAAGAAATAGTAATGTACCAGTGTTGAATTAAAATAAATTTCAAAATACACATCATGTCACATAGGAATGTACTTGCATTGATGTTAAACTGGGTCAGTTACTGTAGAAGTATTAGTATTTGTATGCAACATTAACTGAAGTTAGTTTTCAGTACTGCAAACAATATGTATTTCAGGTGGATGAATATTTCTGAGAATGATCTTGTGAAAAGTTGATTATAAATCCATATACATGAACATGAATGAATTTAGTGAGTGTATATAAGACACATATATTTCATATTTTGAAAAATCTGGAGAGTGTATATATATTTATACAAAAAACACACACACAGACAATAAATTAGCAATCGAAATTTATCATGAAATATATGTCTTCCACAGATGCAAAATTATTTCTTTTAGAACATGGATTTATGTATAATGTTGTTCTTCTAGGAAACACACCCCTAGGTTAAATTTTCAGTTCCAACAGAGTTTAACAGGAGTGATCATTTCTCACAAATTGTATTTGCCAAATTAGCCTCCTCACAAGAATGTAGGTGTGATACCAGGTAGTGTTCTATATGTGCATTTAAAAATACATGTGCTGAATAGGCTACAGAGAAAGGGAGAGAGGAATTCACATATTTGTTAGCATTAAAAACACATGGAGAACTATTTCAATTAAAAATTGACTAGATTTATAACACCTACAATTAATCATGCATAAAACAAGTCCAACTATACAACATGATTCCTCTGAACTGCTAGTATTCCTATTCTGTTTGTGTTATTTTTCTCCATCATATTAGGAGTAGTAGTCAGAGTTTATTAGGGTATGCGTTAGTGTCAGGGATTCAGTATTTCGAATGGAAAATTGGAAAATGACTCTAAAGGGTATGCAAATATGTGCTACACAAAAATGTTCATACTCTCATCCAGAAGATTGCCTTGGCATTACCTTAGTTCCAAGTAAGATACAATAAAGGAGAAAAGTTAGAAAATCTGTAAATACATATCAGGAATAAAAAATGCTCAGGAGTTCACAAACTTGTAGGTGGTAGAGGAGTTTCCAATAGTAAGGGACAGGGTAAACACTCCACAAACATTGAGCTCTGCTTGTGTAAAGACTTCTTGAGAAACTCTCTGAGGTTGGGCTCTTAAAATACATGTTGTTGTCAGGAGCTTTAGCTTCCTTTGTTGTGTGACCATCAAATCTGGGTGTGCAAATATGTGACCTGAAGGACATTGTTTCTAATTTTCCAATGAAAATGAGGCAGCAGTGCTGAATACTCTTTTTGTAGTTAAAATATGGCCACTGGGGTGTAAGTGTCTCCCCGGGTTGACTGTGAAGCCATTTGGTCATCCTCCAATTTTTGTGGTGTTTCTTGCTGGTTCACTGGGAGTTTGGTATTTGCTTCATGAAATACAAGGAGTTCAACTGGGACACAGTGCTGGAGGGAGTTCTGTCACGTGTGGAGGGACACGGTCTGCATGAGAATGCACCAACCAGGATTCTGTCCCACATAGGTTGCCCCTTTGTCCATAGCAACCTGATTCTGAACATTTCCCAGAAACCTATCCATATAACAAGATGCCTTTACATATAAGGGTCTGCTGGCTGTACCCTGTCAATCACAAGGCAATTGGAAGCCAATGGCAGATCCACATGCCCCAACACACATGTTTTTTCACACACCTTCACACCTCTGCTCTAGGCCCACTAATGAACAGGCTACAACTTACTGGCATCACTGTTCTACACAATTTTCATGAAACCCAGTCAGTCAAGGCACTGTCTGATACACTCATGATCAGCAACAGGACATCCAAAAGTTTTCCAGTGCCACCTGGTGATGGGAATTTCAAAAATTTCATGGTATTTATCAAGCCATTTTTCGAGGATAAAGTTGGAGGTTCTGTGGGTTTCAATTCATTCAGGAACCATTAAATGTTCAAGAAGCTCATATCAATGAAAGATCTTGAGAACACTCACAGGCAAGGCTTCCCAAAGAGTGGCCAAAAGGTCACATGAAGTCAGGCCCATTGAGGTATACAATGTGAGGTCCATATGTGTTTTGACTCTCAACTGTGGCTTTAAAGAATTTCAGAATAAAATCATGTGATATCCAGGCTTAGATTCCCAGTGCTGTGGGCAAAGCCACCCTGCACCTAGATCTCCCTGCACCACAATTAATACCTGAGATGTTGGTTGCATGGCCTAGTAAAATCCAAACACAATTCATGACAATACTTCTCTTATGTCACTTCCAGAATTCAGTCTCTAAGGGGAATCATACCAGAGTTCAAGCCCAGGTGGACCCAGTCATCTGTTCCAAGCACCAAACAAATTACCACAATTCAAAACAAAATGCTCCCACATGCCCCTTATCTTATTTCATGTAGACACTCATTATAACATCTGGATGGAGGTTTCCATGAGGGGCACAGCACAAGACAGTGTCCAAAATAACCTTTCTTGCCCCTCATTTGTCTAAAGTCAGTGTGGCCTGGAAATCCTGACTGTGAACCAGGAGTGATCAAATACGCCTGCCGTTAATACTCCTTGGCTTCTCCAATTTGATGCCTACTGACTGTGGGGTTTAGATTCTTAATGTAAACTGGATTCATGAGAAAACCCAAGCACCTATGGGCTAAACTCTGCAGGGCTTTAAAGAACTCATTTGACCCAAAGGATCCCTATTTTCACTTGATGGATGTCAGGAATCTTAGAGAAGAAGGTGAGAGTCTTCATCCACAATAACTGCTCTTTTGGCCATTTTGGTTTTGGATGCACCCATGGGATCTTTCTTTAGATCCATCAGGTGCTGAAAATCTAAGCCACAGCCTCACACAGGGCCAAGAGGCTGATTCAGACACATCCCTTTCCAAAGCAATTAAGCAAAGAGCAAAACACACACAGACATTATAAAGTGGCAATATATATGCCAATTGAAATTCATGATGAAATATATATCGTCCACAGATCCAAAAATATTAATTTTACTGAACATGGATTTATGAATAATGTTGTTCAACTAGAAAGGTTACCCTTAGGTTGAATTTTAAGATCCAATAGCGTTTAGGAGGAGTGATCTCTTGTCATAATTTGTATCTGCCATGTCAGCCACCTCACAAGAATGTATATGTGATACCAGGTAGGATTCTATATGTTTATATAAAAATACATGTGATGAATAGGCTACAGAGAAAGGGATAGAGGAATTCACATATTTATTAACTTAAAAAACACAAGGAGAACTATTTCAATTAAAAATTAACTAGATTTATAACACCTACCCTACATAATGCAAAAGGCAAGTCCAACTATACACCATGCCTCTTCTGAACTGCTTGTATTTCTATTGTGTTTGTATGCACTGTGGGTTTCCAGAACCATTAAATGTTGAGGAAGCTCATTTGAATGAAACTCTGGAGAACTCTCATAGGCAAGGCTTCCCAAAGAGTGACCAAAAGGTTAGATATAGCCAGGCCCATTGAGGTCTACAATGTGAGGTCCATGTGTGTTTTGACTCTCAACTATGGCTACCAAGTCTTTAAGAATAAAATCATGGGATATCTTGGCTGAAATTCTCAGTGCTCTGTGGAAATCCACCCTCGGCCTTGATCTTAGTTTCCAAGGGCGACTCTCATGCTTGTCCTCCTAAAATATCACCACAATTCATGGCAATACTTCTCTGAGTTCAGTTCCAGAAGTCAGTCTCTAAGGGGAATCACACAAGAATTCGAGCCCAGGTGGACCCACTCATCTCTTCCAACCGTCACACAAATGACCACAATTAATACCAAAACACTCTCACATGGCCCTCCTGTTCTTCTATAAAGGCACTCATCATAACATCTGGCTGGAGGTTTCCATGAGGGGCACAGCCCAAGACAGTGTCCCAAATAAGCTCCCTTGCCACTCATTTGCCTAAATTCAGGGTGGCTTGGACACCCTTCTTGTCCACCAGGAGTGATCTGAAAGGGTAAAATAAATTGAAATTAAAGTGTAAAAGTTAAAGTGTAAAAGACTGGGTTTTGTAAAGTTTCTAAGCTGCAAGGCCTGAGTTAAAATGTAAAGGACCAGGTATTGTTAAGTTCCTATGCTACATGCAAAACCTGAAATTCCTGTAGCTTGTAGTACAATTCCCGACTGCCCAGTAAATATTCCCCCTGACCGCCTGGTTATTTAATAAACTAGGACCCTGTGTGGCCTGGCACATAGGCATTGCAAGGCCTAAAGCAATCTGTTTGAATGTGTACCTCGCTTTAGAACTGACCTATCACTCCTGCCTCACCTGTTCCTGCCAATGAATGAACTAATCATGTTTAGGAATTGTTGTTTGATTTTTCTGCGGTGTATGTTGATTTCTTAAAGGAGACTGTGATATATGTAAAGTCCCGCCCTCCCCAAAAAGTGTACTTAAGCACTGCTCAACCCCTGCTCGGGGCTCTGGGCTGCTCTCCCTTCTTGAGTGAGCACGTAGCCCCAGCATGCTGGATTGGATCCTCAATGAACGCCTTTTTCTGTTGCATGAGCCGCGGTCTCTTGGTGGTCTCTTCCTCCGACGTTCACCGGATCCTTACATTTGGTGCGTTGGCCGGGAATCACGCAGCATAGGACAAGGACACCCCAACAGACCCCTCTGGGGGTAAGTAAGGCGCTTCTTTCCATTTTTCCTTGCGATCGCTCAGAGCTTTTTGTTCAGGTTCCGTTTTTCCGTTTTTGGTTTGGGTTGGCAGAGTGGCTGCCAGCGGAGAACGTAAGTTCCCCCTGTCAGTGGTGGACAAACGTGTCCTAAAGCCACAGACCACGTCCTCGCAAGGGATGCCTTGGAGGACTCAGCGAGTGATGGATGTGCCCTCATTAGGTGAGGAGGGACGGATGAGCCCACATTAGGTGACTCTGCTGCCAACCCATCATATCTTGCTGGCTACTTTTTTCTCTCAGGTTGAATTCACTGTCTGGCTTTGTGGTCTAACCCATCAGGTTTTGCCAGTTACTAGGTTCTAATCTTTACTTCTGAACTCGTGTTAAATGTTACCTGTGTGTACATCTTTGTGTCACGTTTGTATTGTCCTTGTCTCTGTTTGAGAAACTCTCATTATGGGACAAAGCCATTCCATGCCTCTGTCCTTGAAGCCTTTCCTGGTCCCTGCCTCCAATCCGACACCGTCACCCAGGATCCTATCACTCAAACCTTCTACTCATTCCCCTCTTCCCTCCATTCTCCCTGAGTCACAAGATTGTAGATCTTGGGGTTGTGAACAAACGGGAGCTGCATGATGGTCTTTGTGTGTCTTTTTATCTGTGTTTCTGTTAAATGTGATGGCATTGTTTGGACCAATGCAGAGTCCCGAGTTCCAACCTGCCTTACATATGTGGAAGTTACTTTAGCTAAATTTTAAACTAATGCTTCTCCTGTGAGGGACCAAAAGTCAATAGAACCGCCAGTTTTTCTGTTCTCACCTTTTGCACCTCTCTTAGGTGTTTTAAAGAACTTTGATAAACTTTACTCCCCTTTGTTAAGCAAGATTACGGAAGCAGTGATTTTTTTCTTCCCATAGTTGGCTTGAGCATGCCCACTGCAGAGGGAAATGTCTGGGGTCAAAGAACTTTGATATCTCGCTTAAACTTTTCTCAAAACCCTGTCCTCATTATTAAATTGGCATTAATTGGCTTTGGGATGGGAACCAAGCCTTCAGTCATAAATTTTGACACCCCAGAGGGGACTTTAAATAAACCCCACTCTGCCCTCTTGGGGAAGCCTAGCACTCAAAACAACTGCAAGCAGAGGATGAAATTTTTGGGAGCTGACTACTGCAAAGTTGGGAGACATAGAATATGCCTGGTGCCTGAGGTCAAAGCAAACCAGAGGAACTAATCCTGTAAGTAAATGGTGATGCTAAGGGACTCCCAGCAGCTGACAGAGCCATTTTGCTGTGGGGAACTCCCTTATTCCTTACGTGCACTTTAAGGATTTCTCCACCTCTGTTTACTTAACAAAAGGGACAATGAATGCATTAATATGTTGATATTATAGATTTTTTCTTGGGGATGATCTAGGGTGAATGTGTATCTAAAAATGATTTTTTTTTTTTATTTTAACCATCTCGTATCTAAATGGGTTTCTAAAGCATTGCACTATGTTACAGTTAAAAGTTGGGTTTAAACAATTGTTTAGTTTGATTTCAGGTAGTTCATGCTAGGAAACTTAAATACTTAGGATAAAAAATAATTAAAGAGTTTTAATTTTGAACTAGGCAGCCTGAAAAAATTTCACTAGATATACCAGTGCATTAACTTGGGAAGAGATAATAAATTATGATATGGTATCTATTCCCATCAGTGTGTAAGATTTTAAAAAATGGTACTAAATTAAAACGTTGGTCTGGCTTATTGAAATGACATTAATTAGCAACAGTCTTGGAAATTTTTAAAGCTTAATTTCGGATACACATGGTAGTGTGTGGTTCTTTTTAAAAATTTTCAGCCAATTTAATGTAACTTAATACTATTAGAAACTTCATAACAAAGAAAGGGGCTTAACGATCCTATAGAAACTTCTTCTGATGGTGGCTTTAATATTATCAAAAAATGATCCTATTTTCAGTTTTGTGTGAGCAAGTTTTTCTAGTGTAGAAAAATCTAAAGATATAAAATTTTGAGAATTACATCTTAAACTTGCATCAAAATTTTCAACATCCATACCTGGAAATTATGACTTATAGCTAAAATGCCTTAGGCCTGAGGTTTCTGCTACGAATTCCAGTCTTTTCAGTTTTCCAGACCTCAGCCAGGACTTAAGTTGATATGCAAATAAAAGAAGCCTGCAGCACTCAGCAGGAGACAGATAAAAAAGAGTAAATGTGTCTTTTTACCTGAACTCAAACTAGACCTAACCAAAAAATTATATTATACGGTATTTACTAATTACTGGCCAGTCATCTTTTTTAGGACTCTTGCTTTTCTTAGATTCTGTATTTTTTTTGAGCTCATGATCTTGATTCTGCTGATGGGTTAATGTTTTCTGATCAGTTCTATTTTTGATCGACTCTGGAGTTTTTAGCATTTCAATGGAGATTTCACCTGAAAAAGCTACAAGGCTTTTACTATTGTGTTATGTGTTACATTTGTGTTACGTGTTGTATGTTGGTATGTCTGTATGTGTGTATGTCCATATATCATGCAGTGATATGACAATTGACAGATGAGGAGCACTCATGAAAAATTTAAGAATGTATCCAAATGTCTTTGATTCACGTGATTCATATGTTTTAATTCAAATTGGGTAAACAGATAAAAATAAAGATGTCTTTAAAATTAGGCCTATAAGTTTTCTAGGTTTTCAAAAAGGCCCTAATAAAATGTAGATGTCTATAAAATAATCTGCTTAAATTCAGAAATTTACAAGTATTGTATTGAAATGTGAACAGAAAGAGGTTAGTAGATGAAAAAGAGAAACTAAAAGGTTCCAGATATAGATCTAATAGAGGAAAAATGTGTTTCTGGATAAGAGAGTCTATATGATTAAGTAATTAAAAGGGTTTAAGTAAATAATAAAAAAAAGGTTTGTGTAACTTGGTTATATGTGTAAGTTTTGAGCAAGTAATCTTAAAAAAATAAACAGCTGGTAAAACAAGTACTGTTTTTATAAAATTGTGCCATGTTATTTCTTTAAAATCTAAACTTGTTTAATACAAAAACATCAATGTAATTGTGGTGTTAATGTGTTCATATCTTCCAGGTATACAAGTCTGTAAGGTAGAAGCTTCCAAAGACCATTGTATCAAGCTGGTGTTCTAAGGTTGTATGGTAATTCTAGGCTTAAAAGAAAAACATGTTGGAGATTTATGTATATCATTTGTGTTCTATAATTGGACTTGTTATCAATAAGATATGTACAGTTCCATGTTACTTTTTACACTGAGATGCAATCTAAAAGTATTTTTAACTTAATGAGAGCCAAATCTGTGAAGGTTTTATTGTAAACACAAAGGTAATGCCCATTCATTTCCATGTGAAAACTGTTTTCTTCAGGCTTCACAAAGGGGTGGCCTGAGACAAAGACTTTCCTGATATTCAGGGCAACATAACAATAGGTAATCAAAAGGCCCAAAGCAGGGTTTCTCCACTGAGACTTTACTGGCTACACTGATATCTGAGTTTTCTGAGATGCTTGCCATTCCCTTCAGCTATCCAGTATATGGCCATGTCACAGATCTTGGAAGTGGTTCATATATTGGACACAAAATCATGAGCCTATTCTGGAGAGTGGCCAGAATTCAGGAAGAAAACAGGAACGTAGGAAGATAGTTGGTGTTGCCCATTGATAAGGCAAGCCACACTCCATTTATAAATTGTGCCGGATGAATGCTGGGAAGTTTTCTCCTTGAGAGGATACACCCATTGAGGCATTCTCTTTTCTAATGTCTACAACCACGGACAGAGTGGGATAAACAGACCTAAAAACACTAGCCTTGTCAAAGGACTAACTAGAAGCACTCCACTCCAAACCAAACACACCCCCTTTCCTAACTATTCTCAGAACAAAAGAAAAAACCACAAACCCATACCCACAACCACAAAGGCACCTCCTTCCCCCAAGTAGGTCTGGAACTATCCAGAGTGTCCTCTGACCGGAGGGCCATACTATGTTCCCCAGAAATGGTCTGTCCTGTCTCAGATCTGGGCTCCTTGGTCAACTCTGTGAAGTTTTCAGGAGCCAGCAGTGAGCCTCTACTTGTTTTCTCCGGAAGGGCCCCTCTTCAGAATTTTTCTGGAATTTGGCCATTCTCACATAAGTAGGTACCACAAAAGACTGACTCTGTCCTCTGAAAATCCAAACAAGTGAGAACACTGGAACTGGTGCTGGGACTGGGTCTTGGTGCCTGGCTTCCTGGAACCCAAATTTGGAGAGTTCCATCAACAAGGATGTGAGGTGAGGTCACTTCCTTTAGTAACTGAATGAGGTCACTGCCTTGGCAACCAATTTGTCCTAACATTTGCTTCCTAAGGTCTCATAACATGGAGGATGTCCCTACTACCTGTGACACTTTCACAAGTTAGAATAGTATAGAAACCATAGTCACCTGGGAACAGCTCTCCACAAAGGCCTAGTTTGGTTCATCTCATCTACCTTAAGAAGAGAGAATCTGATTCAGACACAACCCTTCATCCTGACCAGGTTGTTTTCCATGGAAGATGCCTTTTGCTCTATCATGTCCTTCATAGCTGCCTACATCTTCTCCAGGGATCATTTCTGCATGGAACTTTGAAGTTTTCAGCAGGTGGAAGATCCCCTGCATTCCTGTATTGTAAGACCAAATCTTTCCCTGCTTTTCTGAACACTTAGATTGAGGGAACAGTGTATGGTTAGGGTTAATAATATGTTCAATTAAAACCAAAATACTCCCACATGGCCCTCATTTTCTTCCATGTAGACATTCATCATAACCTCTGGCTGGAGGTTTCCATAAGGGGCGCAGCCCAAGACAGTGTCCAAAATAAGTTCCCTTTCCCCTCATTTTCCTAAAGTCAGGGTTTCCTGGACACCCTTCCTGTAAACCAGGATTGATCAAATAGGCCTGCCAGTAATACTGCTCTGTTTCTTCATTTTGAAGCCTACTGACTGTGAGGTATAGATTCTTTATGTGATTTGGAGTCATGTGAGAACCCAAGCACTGCTGCAGGGCTTTGAAGAACTCATTTGTCTCAAAGGATCCCTCTATTTACTTGATGGAGGTCAGGAACCTAACAGAGGAAGCAAGAGACTTCATCCACAATGACTGATCTTTTTGCCATTTTGGTTTTGGATGCACACATGGGATCTTTCTTTAGATCCATCAGGTGCTGAAAATCAAAGCCACAGCCTCTCTCAGAGCCGAAAGGATGATTCAGACACATCCCTTTCCAAAGCAATTAAGCAAAGAGCCACAGGTGATGCTCATTCATTTCCAATTGAAAGCAGTTTTTTTCAGGCTTCACAAACTGGTGGCCTGAGGAAAAGACCTTCCTGACATTCAGGTCAACAGAACAGTAGGTTAGCAAAAGGCACAAAGCAGGGTTTCTCTACTGAGACTTTACTGGTCACACTGATATCCGAGTTTTCTGAGATGCTCCCAATTCCCTTTATCTATCCAGTACATGGCCATGTCACAGAACTCGACAGAGGTCCATATCTTGGACAAAAAAACATGAGCCTATTCTGGAGAGTGGCCAGAATTCAGGAAGAAAACAGGAACTAAGGAAAGAAGTAGGTGTTGCCCATATAAGGCAAGCCACAGTCCATTCATAAATTGGGCAGGATGTGTGCTGAGATGCTTTCTACTAGACAGGACACATCCATTGATGCATTCACTTTTCTAATATCTACAACCACGGAAAAAGTGGGAAACACAAACATAGAAACACTCGCCATGTCAAATGACTTACCAAAAACAGTCCACTCCAAACCAAACATACTGCCTTTCCTACCTATTCTCAGAACATGATACAAAACTACAAATTCACACCCACACCCACAAAGGCACCTCCATTACCCAAGTAGGTCTGTGACTATCCAGAATGTCCTCAGACTGGTGGGCCTTACTCTGCTCCCTCGAAATGGACTTTCCTGTCTCAGATCAGGACTCCTTTACCAACTCTGTAAAGTTCTCAGCATCAATCAGTGAGTCACTACCTGCTTTCTCAGGAAAGGCCCCTCTTCAGAGCTTTCCTGGCATTTAGCCATCCACACATCAGTATGTACCAAGAAAGACCGACTCTGTCCTTGGTAAATCCAAACAAGTGAACCCACTGGGACTGGGACTGGGACTGGCTCTGAGTGCCTGGCTTCCTGGATCCCAAGTTCAGAGAGTTCCATCACCAAGGAAGTGAGGTAGGTCACTTCCTTCAGGAACTGAATGAGGTCACTATCTTGGCAACCACTTTATCCTAACATTTGCTTCCAAGGGTCCCATGAGAGAGAGGCTGCCCCTACTTCCTGTGTCACATTCACAAGATAGAATGGTATATCAACCATAGGCACATGTTAACAGCTCTCCACACAGACCTGGTTTGGTCCATCTTCTCTACATTAAGAAGAGAGAGGCTTATTCAGACACATCGCTTCATCCTGACCAGGTATTTTACCAAGGAAGATATCTGTTGCTCTCTCAGGTTCTTCATAGCTGCCTACATCTTCTCCAGGGTTTATTTCTGCATGGAACTTGAGGTTCTCAACAGGTGGAAGATCCCCTATCTACCTGTATTATAACACCAACTCTGTCCCTGCTCTTCGTAAAGTTAAATTGAGGGAACAGTGCATGGTTAGGGTTAATAGCATGTTCGATTTGGGTTAGGAATCATTCTGTGAGATGAATAATGGTATTGGGAACCTCCGATATTACAAGCATATATAGGTGTAATATAAGTATGAAAACAGAAATGTAGGAAAGATTTCAAACCCAGATGAACATTGGGCCCTTGATTGGGATACTTAGCTTTGAATTATTTCAGCAAAGTTGCCTCAGATAAATCGATATACAATGGTATAGGACCTTGTACCTTGGATGACTGAATGAGGAAGAGATCGTCCAGATAAAAAGAGATAGTTCGAAAAGTTATTTAGATATAGGGTTTTGGTTAGTGAGTGAATGTAAATGTCAGCATATGTGAAGAGTCAGTCACAGTGATGAACTGGGGAAAATGTGTAGGAAAGCAGATATCAATAGAGACATTAGGAAATCAGGGAAAGTACAAAGTGAGTGATAGGATAAGATGTTTTTAACATGGTTGAGTTTGAATATATAATCTTAGGAAGAAACAAATATGTAGTCACCAATAGGAATGATATTTGAGATCATTAGTTAATCAGGACATGGATGTTGTTAGTAATACATGCTCACATTAAATTTAGGCTTTGGTACAATCATAAGGGTGTCCTTTGCATTTTTTGTCAGGAATATTACTGTGTTGAAATGTAAATGTATATCAGGTGACTACAGTATTTCTTCAACTATTTCTGAAAGCAACATTTTAAGACTGATAAGTTAGTATTGGGGACACAAGTACGTGTACCCTGTGCCTATGATTATAAAGATGATGCCTTAATAGACCATACTGTAAATAAATAATATAACTGGATCAAACTTTAAATAATTGATTGAATTGATATCTGAAAATATATAGGAAATCTTATATTGATATACATAAGTTCATTCTAACCAGTTATACATCTAATGGTAATTTTAGCATTATGGTTAATGATGAAGAGTGTGGGAGTTTTGCTTCAAAAATGATTATGGAAATCGAAAATAATATGTTTGGAAATAATCTCATGCAAAGAACAGTCAAGAAACATGGAGGAATACATATGTTCTGAAGCAGCAAGTAATTGCAAGTGAACCAAATGCGTACAGATTTGTGAACTTGTGGATGAAAAGTATTATCCTATGATGTCCATAAACTGAAGAAATTGTAATGTACCAGTGTTGAATAAAAATGAACTTCAAAATACACATCATGTCCCATAGGATTTTACTTGCATTGATGTTAAACTGGGTCAGTTACTGTACAAATATTAGGATTTGTAAGCACCATTCACCAAAGTTAGTTTTCAGTACTGGGAAATAAATATGTATTTCATGTGGATGAATATTTCTGAGAATAATCTTGTGAAAATTTGATTATAAATCCACATATAGAAACATGAGTTAAATTAATGAGTGTATAATAAGACACATATATTTCATATTTTGAATAATCTGGAGAAAAAAATATATATATATATAGATACAAACACAGACATTAAAATGTAGTAATATGTATGAGAATCAAAATTCATTATGAAATATATATCAACCTCATATCCAAAAATATTCTTTTTACTGAGCATGGATTTATGTATAATGCTGTTCATCTAGGAAATTCACCAATATGTTGAATTTTCAGTTCCATCAGTATTTAGGGGGAGTGATCTCTTCTCACAATCTGTATCATCCTAAAACAGCAAGCTCACAAGAATGTACGTGTGATACCAGGTAGGATACTAAATATGCATAATAAATTTCATGAGATGAATAGGCTACAGAGAAAGGGAGACAGAAATGTACATATGTGTTAACTTTAAAAACTCATGGAGAAGTATTACAATAAAAAGTTGACTAGATTTATAACACATACACTTGATAAAGCAGAAGGCAAGTCCTAGTATACACCATGCCTCCTATGTACGGCCTGTATTTCTATTCTTTTAGGTTTCTTTTTCTACATCATATTAAGATTAGTAGTCAGAGTCTAGTAGGGTATGGGTTAGTGACAGGGATTCAGTATTTCTAATGGAAAATAGGAAAATGAATGTAATGTGTATGCAAATATTTGCTAGACAAAAATCTTCCCACTGTCCTCCAAAACAATGCCTTGATATTTCCTTCGCCACAAGTAATACACAATTAGTGGAGAAGAGTTTGAAAATCTGTGAATATATATCTGGAAAAGAAAATGCTCAGGAGTTCACAACCTTGGAGGTGGTAGAGGAATTTCCAAAAGTAAGGTACAGGGTAAACACTCCACAAACATTGAACTCTGGTGGCCTAATGAGTTTTTGAGAAACTGCCTCTGAGTTTGGGCCCTTGAAAAATTTGTTGTTGTCAGGAGCTTTAGCTTCCTTTGTATTGAGACCATCAAACCTGGGTCGGCATCTATGTGACCTGGATGACATGGTTCCTTATATGCTATTTAACATGAGGAAGAAGTTCTGAATTTTCCCATTGTTAGTAAACTGAGGACACTGGGGTCTAAGTGTCTAACCATGTGATCTGTGAAGCCATTTGGTCATACTCCACTTTTCGTGGTGTTTCTTACTGCTGCACTGGGAGTTTGGTATTGGCTTCACGTAATACAAGGAGAAAAACTGGGACACAGTGCTAGAGGGAGTACTCTCACGTGTAGTGGTTGAGGGTCTGCAGGAGAATGCACCAATCAGGCTTCTATCCCAAAAAGCTTGCACCCATGTCCATAGCAACCTTATTCTGAACATTGCCCTGAAACCTCTCCATATAACAAGGTCCCTTTACTTGTAAGGTTCTGCTGGCTGCAACATGTCAGTCACAAGTCATTCGGAAACCAATGGCAGAACCACGTGTCCCCACGACAGATGTTTTATCATACACCTGCCCACCACTGCTCTGGGCCCACTAATCAGCAGGCTCCAACTTTCTGGCACCTCTGTTCTCACCATTTTCATGAAACCCAGTCAATCAATGCAATGTCTGGTACACTCATGATCAGCAACAGATATCCAAAGGTTCTCCAGTGCCATCTGTTCATGGAAATTTAAAAAATTCATGGTATTTATCTAGCCAATTTTCAAGGATGAAGTTGGAGGCACTGTGGCTTTCCATTTATTCAGGAACCATGAAATGGTGAGGAAGTTTATTTCAATTAAAGCTCGGGAGAACTCTCAGAGGCAAGGATTCCCAAAGAGTGGCCAAAAGGTCACATTAAGCCACGCCCATTGAGGTCTACAATTGAGGTCCATGTGTGTTTTGACTCTCAACAATGGCTGCCACATCTTTCTGAATAAAGTCATGTGATATCCTGCCTGAGATTCCCAGTGCTCTTTGGAAAGCTATCCTGAGCCTAGATCTCAGTCTCCAAGGGCAACTGTCATGTGTGGCCTCCTAAAATCCCAACACAATTCATGTCAATACTTCTCTGAGTTCATTTCAGTCTCTAAGGGGAATCACTCCAGAGTTGAAGTCCATGCGGACCCAGTCATCTCTTCCAACCACCACACAAATGACCACAATTAAACCAAAACACTCCCACATGGCCCTCATCTTCTTCAATATAAACTCTCATCATAACCTCTTGCTGGAGGTTTCCATGAGGGGCGCAGCCTAAGGAAGTGTCCAAAATAAGCTCACTTGCCCCTTATTTGCCTAAACTCAGTGTGGCCTGGAAACCCTTCCTGTGAACCAGATGTGATCAAATAGGCCTGCCATTAATACTGCTCTACTTCTCCAATTTGAGGCCTACTCTCTGTGGGGCATAGATTCTTTATGTGAATTGGGGTCATGAGAAAATCAAGCACCTATGGGCTACCCTCTGCAGGGCTTTGAAGAACCCATTTCAGTGAGTCGAGGAATTGGACCAAATGTTCTTTAGATATAGGGTTTTTGTTAAAGAGTGAAAGTAAATGTCAGCATATTTGAAGAGTCAGTCACAGTGATGAACTGGGGAAAATGTGTAGGAAATCAGATATCAATAGAGACATTAGGAAATCAGGCAAAGTACAAAGTGATTGATAGGATAAGACATTTTTAACAGGGTTCAGATTCAATATTTAATCTTAGGAAAAAACAAATATGTAGTCACCAATAGGAATGATATTTGAGATCATTAGTTAATCAGGACTTGGATGTTGTTAGTAATACATGCTCACTTTCAATATAGGCTTTGGTACAATCATAAGTGTGTCCGTTGCATTTTGTGTCAGGAATATTACTGTGATAAAATGTGTATGTATATCAGGTGACTAGAGTATTTCTTCCACCAATTCTTAAAGCAATATTTTAAAGACTTATAAATTAGTATTGGGGATACAAATAGGTATACCATCGGTCTATGAATATAGAGATGATGCCTTAATAGACCATAATGTGAATAAATAATATAACTGGTTCAAACTTTAAATAATGGATTGAATTGATATCTGAAAATATATAGGAAATTTTATATTGATACACATAAATTCATTCTAACCAGATATACATCTAATGGTAAAATTAGCATTATGGTTTATCATGAAGAGTGTCTGAGTTTTGCTTCAAAAATGATTATGGAAATCAAAAATAATGTGTTTGGAAAGAATCTTATGAAAAGAACAGTCAAGAAACATGGAGGAATACATGTGTTCTCAAGTAGGAAGTGATAGAAAGTGAACCAAATGCCTATAAATTTGTGAAATTGTGGATGAAAGGATATATCCTATAATGTCCATAAACTGCAGAAATAGTAATGTATCAGTGTGGAATAAAAATGAACTTCAAAATACACATCATGGTCCCATAGGTGTCTACTTGCATTGATGTGAAACTGGGTCAGTCACTGTGGAAATATTACGATTTGTATGCACCATTCACTGAATTTAGTTTTCAGTACTAGGAAATAAATATGTATTTTGGTGGATGAATATTTCTAAGAATTATTTTGTAAAAATTTGATTATAAATCCACATACACACACATGAGTGAATTTAGAAAGTGTATAATAAGACACATATATTTCATATTTTGGAAAATCTAAAGAGTAGATATCTATATCTATATAGATAGATAGATAGATAGATAGATAGATAGATAGATAGATAGATAATTAGATACTCACATACACAGACATTAAAATGTAGCAATATATATGCCATTCGAAAATCATAATAAAATAGATATCATCCACGTATCCAAAAATATTCATTTTACTGAACATTTATTTATGCATAATACTGTTCATCTAGGACATTCACCCATAGGTAGAATTTCCAGTTCCATCAGTATTTAGAGGGAGCGATCTCTTCTCACAATTTGTATCTTCCAAAATAAGCAAGCTCACAAGAATGTACATGTGATACCAGGTAGAATTCTAAAGATGCATTAAAAAATACATGTGATGAATAGGCTACAGAGAAAGTGAGACAGAAATTTACATATGTGTTAATTTTAAAAACTCATGGAGAAGTATTACAATGAAAAGTTGACTAGATTTATAACACATACCATTGATAAAGCCGAAGGCAAGTCCAAGTATACACCATGATTCCTATGAAAGGCCTGTATTTCTATTCTGTTAAGTTTCTTTTTCTCCATCATATTTTGATTAGTAGTCAGAGTCTAGTAGGGTATGGGGTAGGGTCAGGGATTCAGTATTTCAAATGGAAAATAGGAAAATGAATCTAATGTGTATGCAAATATGTGCTACACAAAAATCTTCCCACTCTCATCCAGAACAATGCTTTGACATTACCTTCGCCCCAAATAAGACACAATTAGTGGAGAAAAGTTAGAAAATCTGTGAATACATATGTGGAAAGGAAAATGCTCAGGAGTTCACAAACTTGTAGGAGGTAGAACGGGTTACAAAAAGAGAGAGGGTAAACACTCCACAAACATGGAGCTCTGCTAGCCTTTTTGAGAAACTGCCTCTGAGGTTGGGCAGTTAAAATATATGTTGTTGTCAGGAGCTTTAGCTTCCTTTGTAGTGAGACCATCACTTCTGGGTCTCCATCTATGTGACCTGGATGACATGGTTTTTTATTTTCTAGTGAACATGAGGCAGCAGTGCTGAATTCTCTCTTTGTAGGTAAACTTTGGCCACTGGGGTATAAGTATCTAACTGTGTTGTCTGAAAAGCCATTTGGTCATTATCCACTTTCGTGGTGTTTTTTACTGCTGCACTGTGAGTTTGGTATTGGCTTCACGAAATACATGGAGTTCTACTGGGACACAGTGCTGGAGGATGTACTCTCACGTGTGGTGGGTTACTAAAATGCACCAGTGGGGCTTCAATCCCACATAGCTTTTCAACTTGACAATAGCAACCTGATTCTGGACATTGGCAGGAATCCTCTCCATATAATAAGATGCCTTTACATATAGTCTGCTGGCTGTACCATGTCAGTCACAAGTGATTTCTAAGCCAATGGCAGATCCACGTGGCCCCACCAGAAATGTTTTTATCACACACCTACACTCCACTGCTCTAGGCCCACTAGTCTGCAGGCTCCAACTTTCTGGCATCTATGTTCTACACTTTTTCCATGAAACCCAGTCAATCAAGGCACTGTCTGGTACAATCATGATCAGCAACAGGACATCCAGAGGTTCTCCAGTGCAACCTGGTCATGGTAATTTCAAAAAATTCATGGTATTTATCTAGATATTTTTCAATAATGAAGTTGGAGGCACTGTGGGATTCAATTTATACAGGAACCATTAAAAGGTGAGGAATCTCATTTCAATGAAAGGTCTGGAGAACTCTCACAGGCAAGGCTTCCAAAAGAG
The DNA here is from genome assembly GCF_048772815.1 of Callospermophilus lateralis. Classification (NCBI taxonomy): domain Eukaryota; kingdom Metazoa; phylum Chordata; class Mammalia; order Rodentia; family Sciuridae; genus Callospermophilus; species Callospermophilus lateralis. The sequence goes on from NW_027511850.1 coordinate 487,818, forward strand.
TAGGCAAAAGGTCACATGAAGCCAGGCCCATTGAGGTCTACAATGTGAATTCCATGTGTGTTTTGACTCTCAACTATGGCTGACAATCTTTCAAAATAAAATCTTGTGATATCCTGGCTGAGATTCCCAGTGCTCTGTGGAAAGTCACCCTGGGCCTAGATCTCAGTTTCCAATGGCGAATCTCATGTGTGGCCTCCAAAAATCTCAACACAATTCATGGCAATACTTCTCTGAGCTCAGTTCCACAACTCAGTCTCTAAGGGGAATCACAACAGAGTTCAAGCCCAGGTGGACCCAGGCATCTCTTCCAATTGCCACACAAATGAAGACAATTAAAACCAAAACACTCCCACAGGGCCCTCTTCTTCTTTTATATAGACACTAATCATAAACTCTAGCTGGAGGTTTCCATGAGGGGCACAGCCCAAGACAGTGTAAAAAATAATCTCACTTGCCCCTCATTTGCCTAAAGTCAGGGTGGCCTGGACAACATTCCTGTGAAACAGAAGTGATCATATAGGACTGCTGTTAATACTGCTCCACTTCTCAAATTTGAGGCCTACTGACTGTGGGGTATAGATTCTTTGTGTGAATTGGAGTCATGAGAAAACGCAAGCACCTATTGTCCAGCCTCTGCAGGGCTTTGAAGAACTCATTTGACACAAATGATCCCTATTCTCACTTGATGGAGGTCATTAATATTACAGAGGAAGGCGAGAGGCTTCATGTACAATGACTGATCTTTTTTTCCATTTTGGTTTTGGATGCCCACATGGGATCTTTCTCTAGATACATCAGGTGCTGAAAATCTAAACCACAGGCTCACACAGGGCCAAGAGGCTGATTCAGACAAATCCCTTTCCAAAGCAATGAAGTAAAAAGCCACAGGTGATTCCCATTCATTTCCATTTGAAAACTCTTTTCTTCAGGCTTCACTAAGGTTTGGCCTGAGGCAAAGACCTTTCTGACATTCAGAGCAACAGAACAATAGGTAATCAAAAGCCCCCAAGCAGGGTTTCTCCTAGGAGACTTTCCTGGTTACTCTGATATGTGAGTTTTCTGAGATGCTCGCCATTCCCTTCAGCTATGCAGTACATGGCTATGTCACAGAGCTTGGAGGTGGTACGTATCTTGTACAAAAATACATGATACTAATCTTTAGAGTGGCCAGAATTCAGGAAAAAAATGAGAACATAGGTAGATAGCAGGTGTTGCCCATGGATAAGGCAAGCCTCAGTCCATTCATTAATTGGGAAGGATGCATACTGGGAAGTTTTCTACTAGACAGGACACACCCAATGAGCTATTTTCTTCTCTAATATCTACAAAGAAAAACACAGTGGGATACACAGACAGAGAAAGAGTCTCCTTGTCAAATGACTTACTAGAAACAGTCCACTCCATACCAAACAAACCTCCTTTTTTACCTATTCTCAGATCATGAGAAAAAACCACAAACACAAACCAACACCCACAAAAGCACCTCCTTCTTCCAAGTAGGTCTGTGACTATCTGGAGTGTCCTCTGACTGGTAGGACATACGATGAAACCCAGAAATGGCCTTTCTGTCTCAGATCTGGTCTCCTTCGTCAAATCTGTGAATTTGTAAGGAGGCAGTGGTGAGCCAATTCCTATGCTCTCAGGAAAGACCCCTCTGCAGAGCTTTATTGGTATTTGGCAACCCTTACATCAGTAGGTACCAAGAAAGACTGACTCTGTCCTTGGTAAATCCAAAGAAATGAGCCCACTGTGACTGCGACTGGGACTGGCTCAGGGTGCCTGGCTTCCTGGATCACAAAATTCAGAGACCTCCATCACCAAGGAAGTGAGGTGAGGTCACTACCTTCAGAAAATGAATGAGGTCACTGTCTTGGCCACCACTTTGTCCTAACAGTTTCTTCCTATTGTCTCCTGACATGGAGGCTGCCCTACTTCCTGTGATACTTTCACATGTTAGAATGGTATAGAAACCATAGTCACCTGGGAACAGCTCTCCACACAGGCCTGGTTTGGTCCATCTTCCCTACATTAAGAATAGAGAGGCTGACTCAGACACATCCTTTCATCCTGACCATGTTGTTTGCCATGGAATATGACTTTTGTTCTCTCAGGTCCTTCATAGCTGCCTGCATCTTCTCCAGGGATAATTTCTGCATGGATTTTGAGGTACTCAGCAGGTGGAAGATCTCCTAACTTCCTGTATTGTAATACCAACTTTGTCCCTGCTCTTCTGTAAAGTGAGATTGAGGGAATATTGTATGGTCAGGGTTAATAGCATGTTTGATTTGGGTTGGAAATCATTCTGCTGGATGAATAATTGTATTGGGAGCCAGCGATATTTATAAGAATATAGAGGAAAAACATAAGTATGAAAACAGAAATCTAGGTAATATTTGAAGCCCAGAAGGATTTGGACCCTTGATTGGGATCCTTAGCTTGAGTTATGTTTTGCACCGAGGTCTCAGTTAAATTGATATACAATGGCATAAGACCCTGTACCTCAGATGATTAAATGTAGAAGAGAACATCCAGTCAAAAAGGGATTGTGTGTAGGATTAGGAAGATAGTCAGTAGGTTTAGGAGGAAGAGTGAGTCTAGGATTTGGACCAAATGTTCTTTAGCAATAGGGTTTTGGTTAGAGAGTGAATATAAATGACACCATATGTGAAGAGTCAGGCACAATGATGAACTGGGGAAAATATGTAGGAAAGCAGACATCAATAGAGACATTAGGAAATCTGGCAAAGTATAACATGATAGGATTAGAGATTTTCAACAGGGTTGAGGTTGAATACATAATCTTAAGAAGAAACAAATTTGTAGTCACCAATAAGATTGACATTTGAGAGCATTAGGCAACCTGGACATGGATATATTTAGTAATCCATGTTCACATTCCATTGAGGCTTTGGTACAATCATAAGGGTGACCTTCGCATTTTGTGTCCAAAATATTACTGTGATAATATGTATATGAAGATCAGGTGACATGAGTATTTCTTCCACCATTTCTGGGGGAAATATTTTGAAAAGATATAAATAAGTACTGGGGATACTAATAGGCTTACCCTGTGTTCATGAATATAGAGATGATGCATTAATAGACCATAATGTGAATAAATTATATGACTGGTTCCAAATTTAAATAATGGATTGTATTGATATCTGAAAAAATAGAAGAAATCATTTATTGATATACATACATTCATTCCAACCACTTACATATCTAATGGTTATCTTAGGGTTACCGTTTATCATGAATAGTGAATGAGTTTTGCTTCAAAAATGATTATGGAATCGAAAATAATGTGTTTAGAAAGAAGTCTAGTGAAAAGACGAGTCAAGAAACATGGAGAAATATAAGTGTTCTGAAGGAGGAAATGATTGAAAGTGAACCAAATGTTTATAAATTTGTGAATTTGTGAATGAAAGGATATATTTTATGATGTCTATAAACTGAAGAAATAATAACGTACCAGGTTTGAATAAAAATGAACTTTAATAAACACATCACATCCAATAGGAATCTACTTGCATTGATGTTAAACTTGGTCAGTTACTGTATAAATATTACGATTTGTAAGCACCCTTCCCTGAAGTTAGTTTTCAGTACTAGGAAACAAATATGTATTTCAGTGGATGTATATTTCTGAGAATAAACTTGTTAAAAGTTGATTATAAATCCACATATATGAATATGAATGAATTCAGGCGGTGTATAAGAAGACACATATATTTCATATTTTGGTAAATCTGGAGAATATATATATATATATATATATATATATATATATATATATATATATAATGTATATATAGACACACAAACACACACATTATAATGTAGCAATATATATGCCAATTGAAATTCATCATGAAAAATAACTCAACCGCATATCCCAAAATATTCATTTTACTGAACATGAATATGTGTATAGTGTTGTTCATCTAGGAAGCTCACCCATGGGTTGAATTTTCAGTTAAAACAGCGTTTAGGAGGAGTGATCTCTTCTCACAATTTGTATCTGCCAAGTCAGCCACCTCACAAGAATGTACATGTGAAACCAGGTAGGATTCTATTTGTGCATATAAAAATACATTTGCTTAATAGGCTACAGAGAAAGGGAGACAGGAATTCACATATTTCTTAACTTTAAAAACACATGGAGAATTATTTCAACAAATAATTGACTAGATTTATAACTCCTACCTTATATCATGCAAAAGGTAAGTCCAACTATACACCATGCTTCCTCTGAAATGCTTGTATTTCTATTCTGTTTGGCTTATTTTTCTCCATTATATTAGGATTAGTAGTCAGAGTTTAGTAGGGTATGGGTTAGTGTCAGGGATTCAGTATTTCAAACAGAAAATTGTAAAATGAATCCAATGTTTATGCAAATATGTGCTAAACAAAATCTTCTCTCTCTCATCCAGAACAATGACTTGACATTCCCTTCGCCCCAAGTAAGTCAGAATTAGAGGAGAAGAGTTAGAAAATCTGTGAATATATATTTAGAATGGAAAATGCTCAGGAGTTCACAACCTTGGAGTTGATAGAGCAGTTTCCAAAAGTAAGTGACATGGTAAACACTCCACAAACATGGAGATCTGCTGGCCTAAACACTTCTTGAGAAATTGCCTCTGAGCTTGGGCACTTGAAATATATGTTGTTTTCAGGAGCTTTAACTTCCGATGTAGTGAGACCATCAAAGCTAGGTCTGCATCTATGTGACCAGGAGGACATGGTTTCTTATTTTCCAATGAACATGAGGCAGCAGTGCTAAATTCTCTCTTTGTAGCTAAATTGTGGCCACTGGGGCTAAGTGTCTCCCCATGTGGACTGTGAAGCCATTTGGTCATCCTCGACTTTTCGTTTTGTTTCTTGCTGCTGCACTGGGAGTTTGGTATTTGCTTCACGAAATACAAGGAGTTCAAGTGGGACACAGTGCTGGAGGGAGTTCTGTCACGTGTGGTGGGTCAGTGTCTGCATGAGAATGCACCAACTACGCTTCTATCTCTCATAGCTTGCCCCTTGACCATAGCAACCTGATTCTAAACATTGCCGTGAAAAATCTCCATATAACAAGATGCCTTTATATAGAAGGGTCTGCTGGCTGCACCGTGTCTGTCTCAAGGCATTTGAAAGTAAATGGCAGATCCACATGGCCCCACCAGAGATGTTTTATCACACACCTGCACACCACTGCTCTAGGCCCACTACTCAGCAGGCTCCAACTTACTGGCATCTCTGTTCTACACGATTTTCATGATACCTAGTCAATCAAGGCACTGTCTGGTATACTCATGATCAGCAACAGAACATCCAATGGTTCTCCAGTGCCACCTGGTCATGAGAATTTCTAAAATTTTATGGTATTTATCTAACTATTTTTCACAGATGAAGTAGTTGGTACTGTGGGTTTCAATTCATTCAGGATCCATTAAATGTTGAGGAAGCTCATTTTAATGAAGGATCTGGAGATCTATCACAGGCAAGGCTTCCCAAAGAATGGCCAAATTGTCACATGAAGCCAGGCCCATTGAGGTCTACAATGTGAGGTGATGTGTGTTTTGACTCTCAACGATGGCTGCCAAGTCTTTCAGAATAAAACCTGTGATATCCTAGCTGAGATTCCCAGTGCTCTCTGGAAAGCCTCCCTGGGCCTAGACCTCAGTTTCCAAGGGCGACTCTCATGTGTGGCCTCCTGAAATCCCAACAACATTCATGGCAATACTTCTCTGAAGTTAGTTCCAAATCTCATTCTCTAAGGGGAATCACATCAGAGTTCAAGCCCAGGTGGACCCAGTCATCTCTTCCAACTACCACACAAATGACCACAATTAAAACCAAAACACTCCCACATGGTTCTCATCTTCTTCCATATAGACACACATCATAACCTGTGGATGGAGTTTTCCATGAGGGGCACAGCCAAACCAGTGCCCAAAATAAGCTCCCTTGCCCCTCATTTGCCTAACGTCAGGGTGGATTGGACATGCTTCCTGTGAACCAGGAGTGATCAAATAGGCCTGCCGTAAATGCTCCACTTCTCCACTTTGAGGCCTTCTTACTGTGGGGATTATATTCTTCTTTTTCTAAATTTTTTTGGAAATTTAATTGGAAAGTTAAAAAAAATTGTTTTGCAGAATGTTAAATTTCTAATGGCAAAGCCTTCACCTTGTTTGTGAAGGAAATCTTGATGCCTTGCCAATCTGGTAACATGGAGACACTCAAAATTTTCTTTTACATACTACATGGATGAATGGCTACAGCTCATAGTTTTTTAAAACTGAAAGGCAGATACCAGCAAGTAAGATAACAAATAAAAGACAATTTTATTAAAAAATAAAGTTGTTAAATGACTCAAATATTGGAAATTCAATTCTTTTTATTTTTGGTTGTTCAAAACATTATTAAACTCATGATATATCATCTTTCATACATTTGACTCAATTGGGTTATGAACTCCCATTTTTTACCCCAAATACAAATCGCAGAATCACATCAGTTACACACTCACGTTTTTACATAATAGCATACTAGTTATTGTTGTATTCTGCTACCTTTCCTATCCCCTACTATTCCCCCTCCCCTCCCATCTTCCCTCTCTACCTCATCTGCTGTTGTTTAATTCTCTCCCTTGTTTTCCCCTCTTTAGCCTCACAACCTCTTATATGTAATTTTGTGTAACATTGAGTAGTCTCCTACCATTTCCATATGCTTTTCCTTCTCTCTCCCTTTCTCTCCCCCCACTCATCTCTGTTTAGTTTTAATATTTTTCTCATGTTCTTCCTCCCTGTTCTGTTCTTATTTGCTCTCTCTATATAAAAGGAAACATTTGGCATTTGTTTTTTAAGGATTGGATAGATTTTCTTAGCATAATCTACTCTAATGCCATTCATTTCCCTGAAAATTCTATGATTTTGTCATTTTTCAGTGCTGTGTAATACTCCATTGTTTATAGATGCCACATTTTTATTATCCATTCGTCTATTGAAGGGCATCTAGGTTGGTTCCAAAGTCTAGCTATTGTGAATTGTGCCGCTATGATCATCGATGTGGCAGTATCCTTATACTGCTCTCTATTAACATCCTCAGGGAAGAGTCTGAGAAGGGCGATATCTCGGTCAAATGGTGGTTCCATTCCCAGCTTTCCCAGGAATCTCCATACTGCTTTACATATTGTACTCACCAATTTGCAGTCCCACAAGCAGTGTACAAGTGTACCCTTTACCCCACATCCTCACCAACACTTATTGTTGTTCGACGTCATAATGGCTGCCAATCTTACTGGAGTGAGATGGTATCTTAGGGTGGTTTTGATTGCATTTCTCTGACTGCTAGAGATGGTGAGCATTTTTTCATGTACTTGTTGATTGATTGTATGTCCTCCTCTGTGAAGTGTCTGTTAAGATCCTTGGCCCATTTGTTGATTGGGTTATTTGTTATGTCATTGTTTAATTTTTTTGAGTTCTTTGTATATTCTAGATATTAGGGCTCTATCTGAAGTGTAAGGGATAAAAATTTGTTCCCAGGATGTAGACTCTCTATTTACCTCTCTTATTTTTTCTCTTGCTGAGAAAGATCTCTTTAGATTAAGTAAGTCCCATTTGTTTATTCTTTTTATTAACTCTTGGGCTATGGGTTTCCTATTAAGGAATTTGGAGCCCAACCCCACAGTATGTACATCGTAGCCAACTTTTTCTTCTAACAGACGTAGTGTCTCTGATTTTATATCTGGCTCCTTGATCCATTTTGAGTTAACTTTTGTGCATTGTGAGAGAAAGGGATTCCGTTTCATTTTGTTGCATATGAATTTCCAGTTGTCCCTGCACCATTTGTTGAATATGCTATCCTTCTTCCATTGCATGCTTTTAGGCCCTTTTTCAAATATAAGAAAGTTGTAATTTTGTGGATTTGTCTCTGTGTCCTCTATTCTGTACCATTGGTCCATCTGCCTGTTTTGATACCAGTACCACACTGTTTTTGTTACTATTGCTTTGTAGTACAGTTTGAACTCTGGATTCACACTTCCTGCTTAGAATTGCTTTTGCTATTCTGGGTCTTTTGTTTTTCCATATGAAATTCATGATTACTTTATCTATTTCTACAAGAAATGCCATTGGGTTTTTGATTGGCATCGCATTAAACCTGTAGAGAACTTTGGGTAATATCGCCATTTTGATGATGTTATTTCTGCCTATCCATGTACAGGGCATACTTTTCCATCCTCTAACATCTTCTTCTATCTCTCTCTTTAGGGTTCTGTAGATTTCATTGCATAAATCTTTCACCTCTTTGGTTAGGTTGATTCCCAAGTTTTTTATTTTCTTTGAGTATACTGTAAAAGGAGTGGTTTTCCTCATTTAAATTTCAGAAGTTTTGTTGCTGATATACAGGAATGCCTTAGATTTATGCGTGTTGCTTTTATATCCTGCCACTTTGCTGAATTCATTTACTAACTCTAGCAGTTTCTTTGTAGACCCTTTTGGGTCGGTTAAATATATTATCATGTCATCCAAAAATAGCGATAATTTAAGTTCTTCTTTTCCTATTTTTAAGTCTTTAATTTCTTTTGTCTGTCTAATTGCTCTGGCTAGTATTTCAAGAACTAAATCGAATAGAAGTGGTGATAGATGGCATCCCTGTCTTGTTCCAGATTTTAAAGGGAATGCCTTCAGTTTTTCTCCATTTACGATGATGCTAGCCTGAGGTTTAGCATATATAGCTTTTACAATGTTGAGGTAAGTTCCTGTTATTCCTAGTTTTTATAGAGTTTTAAACATAAAGGGATGCTGTACTTTGTAGAATGCTTTTTCTGCATCTATCGAGATGATCATATGGTTCTTCTCTTTAAGTCTATTGATGTGGTGAATAGTATTTATTGATTTCCGTATATTGAACCAGCCTTGCATCCCTGGGATGAATCCCTCTTGATCATGATGCACAATTTTTTTATGTGCTTTTGTATTTGATTTGCCAGGATTTTATTGAGAATTTTTGCATCCAAGTTTATTAGAGATATTGGTCTGTAGTTTTCTTTCTTTGAAGTGTCTTTGTCTGGTTTTGGGATCAGGGTGATGTTGGCCTCATAGAATGAATTTGGAAGAACTCCTTCTTTTTCTATTTTTTGAAATAGCTTGAAAAGTATTGGTATTAATTCATCTTTGAACGTTTTGTAGAACTCTGCTGTATAACCATCTGGTCCAGGGTTTTTTTTGGTAGGTAGTCTTTTGAAGGTTTCTTCTATTTCTTCCTTTGTTATTGGTCTATTTAAATTTTGTGTGTCTTCCGGACTCAATCTGGGCAGATCATATGACATAAGAAATTTATCGATATCTTCATTATCTTCTGTTTTATTGGAATATAGGGTTTCAAAATACTTTCGAATTATCTTCTGTATTTCTGTAGTGTCTGTTGTGATATTGCCTTTTTTATCCCATATGTTAGTAATTTGAGTTCTCTCTCTGCTTCTCTTCATTAGCATGGCTAAGGGCCTGTCGATTTAATTTATTTTCAAAGAACCAACTTTTATTTGTTCAATTTTTATGTTTCAATTTTGTTGATTTCTCCTCTAATTTTAATTATTTCTTGTCTTCTACTACATTTGTTGTTTTGCTCTTTTTTTTCTAGGTTTTTGAGATGTAGTGTGAGATCATTTATTTGTTGTTTTTTTCTTTTTTTGAGGAAAGAATTCCAAGAAATGAATTTCCCTCTTAAAACTGCTTTCATTGTTTCCCACAGAATCCGGTATGTTGTGTCTGTATTGTCATTTGTATCTAAGAGATTTTTTAACTCCTCCTTTATGTTGTCTGTAACCCATTGATTATTCAGTAACATATTGTTCATTTTCCATGTGATGTAGAATTTTTCCTTCCTTCTTCAATCATTAATTTCAAGTTTCATTCCATTATGATCAGATATGGTGCATGGTATTATCTCCATACTTTTATATTTACTAAGAGTTTCCATATGGCATAATATATGGTCTATATTTGAGTAGGACCAATGTGCTGCTGAGAAGAACATGTATCCACTTTATGATGTTTGATATATTCTATATATGTTGGTTAAGTCTAGGTTATTGATTGTGCTATTGAGTTCTATAGTTTCTTAATTCAGATTTTCTCTAGAGGATCTGTCCAATGGCGAGGGTTGTGTGTTGAAGTCACCCGTAATTATTGTGCTATAGCCTATATGACTCTTGAACTTGAGGAGAGTTTTATGACTTGGCACCACCATTGTTTGGTGCATACAAATTGATAATTGCTATGTCTTGTTGGTGAATATTGCCTCTTAACAGTATATAGTGTCCTTCTTTATCACTTTTGATTAACTTAGGTTTTAAGTTGATTTTATTCGATATGAGTATGGCCACTCCTTCTTGCTTCCGAGGGCCAACAATGGCTGTGAAGTCTTTCAGAATAAAATCATGTGATTTCCTGGCTGAGATTCCCATTGCTCTGTGGAAAGCCACCTTGGGCCTAGATCTCAGTTTGAAAGGGTGACAATCATGCGTGGCCTCCTAAAAACCAACACAATTCATATCAATACTTCTATGAGGTACATTCCAGAACTCAGGCTCTAAGGGGAATCACACCAGAGTTCAAGCCCAGGTGGACCAAGTCATGTCTTCCAACCCCCACACAAATGACCACAATTAAAACAAAAAAACTACCACATGGCCCTCATCTTCGTCCATAAAGACCCTCATCAAAAGTTCTGGATGGAAGTTTCCATGAGGGTTGCAACTAAAGACAGTTTTCAGAATAAGCTCCCTTGCCTCTAATTTCCCTAAAGTCAGGGTGGCCTGGACACCCTTCCTGTGTACCAGGAGTGATCAAAAAGGCCTGCCATTAATTCCGCTTTGTTTCTATAATTTGAGGCTTACTGAATGTCAGGTATAGATTTTTTATGTGATTTGGAGTCATGAGAAAACCCATTCAAGAATTCATTTGACAAAGAGGATCAATATTCTCACTTGAAGGGGGTCAGGAACCTAACAGAGAAAGGCAAGAATCTTCATCCACAATGACTGCTCTTTTTGCCATTTTGGTTTTGAATGCACACATGGGATCTTTCTTTAGATCCATCAGGTGCTGAGAATCGAAGCCACAGCCTCACACAGGGCCAAGAGGCAGATTCAGACAAATCCCTTTCCAAAGCAATTAAGCAAAGAGCCACAGGTGATGCCCATTTATTTCCATTTGAAATTTTTTTCTTCAGGCTTCACAAAGGGGTGGCCTGAGGCAAAGACCTTCCTGACATTCAGGGCAACAGAACCTTGATTGGTATACTGAGCTTGAATTATGTTCTGCACCGAGGTCTCAGATAAATCGATATACAATGGCATAGGACCGTGTACCTCGGATGATTGAATGTAGAAGAGAACATCCAGTCAAAAAGGGATAGTCTGTAGGATTAGGAAGATAGTGAGTAGGTTTAGGAAGAAGAGTGAGACTAGGAGTTGGACCAAAAGTTCTTTAGCAATAGGGTTTCAGTTAGAGAGTGAATGTAAATGTCAGCACATCTGAAGAGAAAGTCACAATGATGAACAGGGAAAAATATGCAGGAAAGCAGATATCAATAGAAAGATTAGGAAATCAGGAAAGTATAAAGTGAGTGATAGGATTAGACATTTTCAACAGGCTTGAGGTTGAATATATAATCTTAGGAAAAAACAAATATGTAGTAATCAATAGGATTGACATTTGAGAGCATTAGGCACCCTGGACATGGATGTTTTTAGTAATCCATGGTCACTTTCCATTTAGGCTTTGGTACAATCATATGTGTGACCTTTGCATTTTGTGTCCAGAATACTACCGTGATAAAATTTATATGTAGATAAGGTGACATGAGTATTTCTTCCACCATTATGGGGAGTAATATTCTGGAAACTTATAAATTAGTACTGGTGATACAAATAGGTGTACCTTGTGTTGATCATTATTGAGATGTTGCATGAATAGACCAGATTGTGAATAAAGTATATAACTGGTTCCAACTTTAAATAATGGATTGAGTTTGCATCTGAAAATATATTGGAAATCTTATATTGATACATATACAATCATTCCAACCAGTTATATATGTAATGGTAATATTAGGATTACGGTTTATCGTGAAGAGTGAGTATTGCTTCAAAAATGATTATGGAATCAAAAATAATGTGTTTAGAAAGAAGTCTAGTGAAAACACCAGTAAAGAAACATGGAGGAATACATGTGTTCTGAAGTAGTAAGTAAATGAGAGTGAACCAAATGCCTATAATTTTGTGAAGTTGTGGGTGAAAAAAAATATCCTATGATGTCCATATACTGAAAAAATAGTAATGTACCAGTGTTGAGTAAAAATGAACTTCAAAATACACATCATGTCCCATAGCAATCTACTTGCATTGATGTTAAACTGGGTCAGGTACTGTAGAAATATTAGGATTTGTATGCACCACCTACTGAACTTAGTATTCAGTAGTAGGAAACCAATATGTATTACAGGTGTATAAATATTGCTGAAAATAATCTTGTAAAAATTGGATTTTGAACCCACATACATGAATATAAATGAATTTAGGGAGTGTAAAATAAGACACATATTTTTCATATTTTTTTAAAATCTGGAGAATATATATATATATATATATATATATATATATATATATATATGTATATATATATACATATATAATATATATATATGTATATATATACACATATATATTTTTTTCCAGATTTAAAAAAAATACATACACACACACACACACACACCCATTAATATTTAGCAATATATATGCCAATCGAAATTCATTATGAAATATAATTCATCCACATATCCAAAAATATTCATTTTACTGAACATGGATTTATGTATAGTGTTTTTCACTAGGAAGCTCACCCATAGGTTGAATTTTCAGTCCCATCATTATTTAGGGAGAGTCATCTGTTCTCACAAATTTATATTCCAAAATCAGGGATCTCACAAGAATGTCCGTGTGATACCAGGTAGGATATTATATATATATGTATAAAAAAATACATGTGCTGAATAGGATACAGAGAAAGGGAGACAGGAATTTATATATGTGATAATTTTAAAAAATCATGGAGAAATATTACAATGAAAAGTTGACTAGATTTAAAACACATACTCTTGATAATGCAGAAGGCAAGTATACACCATGCTTCCTATGAAAGGCCTGTATTTCTATTCAGTTAGGTTTCTTTCTCTCCATGATATTAGGATTAGTAGTCAGAGTCTAGTAGGGTATGGGTTAGTGTCAGGGATTCAGTATTTCAAATGGAAAAAAGGAAAATGAATCTAATGTGTATGCAAAAATGTGATACACAAAAATCTTCCCTCTCTCATCCAGAACAATGCTTTGACATAACCATCGCTAAAAGTAAGACACAATTAGAGGAGAGGAGTTAGAAAATCTGAATATATATGTGGAATGGAAAATGCTCAGGAGTTCACAACACTGGAGGTGGTAGAACAGTTTCCAAAAGTAAGGGAGAGGGTAAACAATCCAGAAACATGGAGCTGTGCTGGCCTTGAGACTTCTTGAGAAACTTCCTCTGAGGTTGGGAACAAGAAATATATGTAATTGTTAGGAGATTTAGCTTCGTTTGTAGTGACACCATGAAATCTGGGTCTGCATCTCTATGACCTGGAGCACATGGTCCTTATTTTCTAATGAACATGAGGGAGCAGTTCTGAATTCTCTCTTTGTAGGTAAACTGTGGCCACTGGGAGCTAAGTGTCTTTCCGTGTGGACTGTGAAGCCATTTGGTGATCCTCCACTTTCCAGGGTGTTTCTTACTGCTGCACTGGGAGTTCGGTATTTGCTTCACGAAATACAAGGAGTTCAACTGGGACAAAATGCTGGAGGGAGTTCTGTCATGTGTGGTTGGTCAGGGACGCAAAGAGAATGTACGAACCAGGCTTCTATCCTACATAGCTTTCCCCTTGACTATAGCAACCTGATTCTGAACATTGCCCTGAAACCTCTCCATATGACAAGATGGCTTTACATATAAAGGTCTCCTGCCTGCACCATGTCAGTCGCAAGTCTTTCGAAGCCAATGGAAGATCCAGGTGGTCCTACCAAAAATATTTATTTACACACCTACAGTCCACTTCTCTACGCCCACTACTCATTAGGCTCCAAATTACTGGCATCTCTGTTCTACACCATTTTCACGAAAACCAGTCAATCAAGGCACTCTTTGGTACACTCATGATCAGCAACAGGAAATCCAAAGTTTATCCAGTGCCACCTGGTCATGGGAATTTCAAAAATTTTATGGTATTAATCTAGTCATTTTTCAAAAATGAAGTTAGAGGCACTGTGGGTTTCAATTAATTCAGGAACCATTAAATGGTGAGGAAGCTCATTTCAATGAAAGCTCTGGAGAACACTCACAGAAAAGCCTTCCAAAAGACTGGCCAAAAGGTCACATGAATCCAGACACATTGAGGTGTACAATGTGAGGTCCATATGTGTTTGGACTCTCAACTAGGGCTGCCAAGTCTTTAAGAATTAAATCATGTGATATCCTGGCTCAGAATCCCCGAGCTCTGTGGAAAGCCATCCTGGGCCTAGATCTCAGTTTCCAAAGGCGATTCTCACATGTGGCCTAGTAAAATCCCAAGAGAACTCACGACAATACTTCTCTGAGGTCAGATCCAGAACTCATTCTTTAAGGGGAATCACACCAGAGTTCAAGCCCAGGTGATCCCAGTCATCTTTTCCAACTACCACACAAATTACCACAATTAAAACAAGAACACTCCCATATGGCCCTCATCTTCTTTCATATTGACACTCATCATAATTTTGCTGGAGGTTTCCATGAGGGGAGCAGACCAAGACAGTGTTCAAAATAAGCTCCTTTGACCCTCATTTGCCTATAGTAAAGGTGGCCTGGACACCCATCCTGTGAACCAGGAGTGATCAAATAGGCCTGCCATTAATACCGCTCCAATTCTCCAATTTGAGGCCTACTGACTGTTTGGTTTAGATTCTTTATGTGAATTTTAGTCATGAAATAACCAAGCACCTATGGGCTAGCCTCTGCAGGTTTTGAAGAACTCATTTGACCCAAAGGATCCCTATTTTCACTTGATGGAGTTCAGGAACCTTACAGAGGAAGTCGAGAGACTTTATCCCAATGGCTGCTCTTTCTGCCATTTTTCCTTTGGATGCAAACATGGGAACTTTCTTTAGATCCATCAGGTGCTGAGAATCTAAGCCTCAGCCACACACAGGGCCAGGGGGCTGATTCAGTCACATCCCTTTTCAAAGCACTTAAGAAAAGAGCCACAGGTATGCCCAATCATTTCCATTTGAAAACTGTTTTCTTCAGGCTTCACAAAGGGGTGGCCAGATGCAAAGAACTTCCTGACATTCAGGGCAACAGAACAATAGGTAAGCAAAATGCCCAAAGCAGGGTTTCTCCTCTGAGACTTTCCTCGTCACACTGATATCTGAGTTTTCTGAGATGCTCGCCATCACCTACAGCTATCCAGTACATGGCCATGTCACAGAGCTTGGAGGTGGTACATATCTTGGACACAAAACCATGGGCATATTCTTGAAATTGGCCGGAATTCAGGACGAAAATAGAAACTTAGGAAGGTAGCAGGTGTAGCTCATTGATAAGGCAAGCTACAGTCCATTCATAAACGGGGCAATATGAATGCTGAGAAGCTTTCTACTAGACACGACACATCCATTGATGAATTCTCTTTTCTAATGTCTACAACCACGGAAACAGTGGAATACACAGACATAGAAACACTCGCCCTGTGAAAAGACTTACTAGAAACAGTCCACTTCAAATGAAACAAACCGACTGTCCTACCTATTCTCAGAAAATGAGACAAAACCACAAACCCACAACCACACCCACAAAGGCACCTCCTTCCCCTAAGTAGGTCTTTGACTATCCGGAGTGTCCTCTGACTTGTAGGCCATAATACGTTCCCCCGAAATGGCCTGTCCTGTCTCAGATCTGGTCTCCTTGGCAAACTCTGTGAACTTCTCAGGAGCCAACGGTGAGCCACTAACGACTTTCTCAAGAAAAGCCCCGCTTCCGAGCTTTCCTGGCATTTGGCCTTCTCACGTCTGAAGGTACCAAGAAAGACTGACTGCATTTAGTAAATCCAAACAAGTGAGACCATAGGGACTGGGACTGGGACTGGCTCTGGGTGCCTGGCTTCCTGGATCCAAAGTTCAGAGAGTTCCATCACCATGGAAGTGAGGTGAGGTCACTTCCTTCCTGAACTGAATGAGGCCCCTGTCTTGGCAACCACTTTGTCTTAACTGTTACTTCCAAGGGTCCCATGAGATTGAGGCTGCCCCTACTTCCTGTGACACTTTCACAAGTTAGAATGGTATATCAACCATAGGCACCCAGGAATAGATCTCCACACAGGGATGTTTTGGTCCATGTTCTCTACATTAAGAAGAGAATCTGATTCAGACACAACCTTTTATCCTGACCGGGTTGTTTGCCATGGAAGATGACTTTTGGTCTCTCAGGTCCTTCATAGCTGCCTACATCTTCTCCAGGGATCATTTCTGCATGGGCCTTTGAGGTTATCAGCAGGTGGAAGTTTCCCTACATTTCTGTATTGTAAAATCAACTCTTTCCCTGCTCTTCTATAAAGTTAGATTGAGGGAATAGTGTATGATTATGGTTAAAAACATGTTTGATTTGGGTTAGAAATCATTGTGCTGGATGAATAATGGTATTGGGAACCTGCTATGTGTATGAGAATATATAGGTGTAATATATGTATGAAAAAAGAAATCTAAGTATGATTTGAAGGCCAGAAGGGCATTGGGCCCTTGATTGGGATACGCAGCATTGAATTACGTTCTGCAGAGATGTCTCAGATAAATCGATATACAATGGCATAGGACCTTGTACTTTGCATGAATTAATGTAGAAGGAACATCCAGTCAAAAAGGGATAGTCGGTAGTGAAAGGTTAATAAAATAGGTACTTGCTATTTCCTGTTTTTCTGTATGCTTAAAAAAACACTGTTGAAATCTTGAGAAATGTTTGCTAATCTTGTTCTAGAATGTACTGTTCCCAACTGCCAAACTGCAGAATGTACTGCCTCACTCGGTGTCACGCGAACCGCCCACTCACCCTTACACATCAGTAAACTTCCCTCCCTTCCCTCTCCAAGGAATGTATGTAAGCTCTGCATAAGCTGTTCTCAGAGCTCTCTGATATATTTAAGTTAGCTGTGAGCCCCAGCAAGCTGGACCCAAAATAACCCTTTGCTGTTGCATGAGACAGTCTCTTGGTAGTCTCTTCCTCCAACACTCACCTGACCTTTACATATTGAGGTTCCATCGAGTTCCGGCAGTGGCGGATGAGAGACCCCAACGGGCTCCTCTCGGAGCAAGTAAGGCGCCTCTTTCTGGTTTCAGGTGTCATGTTAGGGCTTGGCAAAATTGCTGGCGATGAAGAGCCTGGGGTCTCTCCGACGGTGGCTGAGAGACGTGTCACAGAGACATAGGGCACCTCCCTGGGGGACCCCGCAGAGGACTCGGAGAATCAAGGAACAATTGCTTCATCGACTCAGTGATATTTTCTTTTAGATTCGGTATTGCCATCCTATCGGGTTTTGCCGGCTACGCATTCCTGGTCTCAGTGTTGGATGTCCATTGCCTGTCTTTATGGTCTTGTCTTATCTGTGTCATGTGTCTTTGCTTTTACTGTTTGTGTACCTTTCATTATGGGACAGAGCACTTCAATGCCTCTGTCCCTGACCCTTGATCACTGAACCAAAGTCCGCTTAAGGGCTCAGAATCTTTCTTTTTTTAGTAAAACGCTGGACCTGGCAGACTCTCTGTGCCTCAGAATGGCCCATCTTTGGAGTCGTATGGCCCCAAGAAAGATCTTTCTACTTCCCACTAATTTAAAAAGTCAGAGATATTGTCTTTCAGCCACGGCCACATAGCCATCCTGATCAACAGCCATATATCTTAACTTTGCAGGACCTCTGCAAATCTCCTCCTCCATGGGTGAAGCCTTTCCTTGCCCATGCCTCTGCTCATACTCCTTCCCACATGATCTCTCAAACCCTCACCTCTTCCTCCTCCTCCACCCTCTGTTTTCCCTGAGTCACAAGATTTGACTCTACTGGACTCTTCCTCCTCTCCTTATCCCCTGCCCTCGTCCCCTAACACACAACACACTCTAAGTGATTCCCCTGCTGCTGACTAAGCCTCTCTACCATTGGAGGAAGCTAAGCTGGTAATAGGATCTGATAATGGACCGATGTTCATGGCCCAGGTAAGTCAGGGGTTAGCCAGGAACCTGGGGATTAATTGGAAGTTATATTGTGCTTATAGACCCCAGAGTTCAGGACAAGTAGAAAGAATGAATAGAACCATTGAAGAGACCTTAACGAAATTAAGCTTAGAGACCAGCATAAAAGATTGGACTGTGCTCCTGACTTATGCAATGTTTCATGCAAGAAAAAATCCTTCTGTTTCTTTGAGTAACCTTACCCCCTGAGAAATTCTCTATGGTGGCCCTCGTTCAGTAAGGGTCCTAAGCCCAACTGTAAGACCTAAGGATCCTTTCCACACCCTCTTGCTTGACAGACTTAAAGCTCTTGAAAGAACTCAGTGATACCTGTGAAAATAGCTGCCCACTGCGTAACAAACTGTGTACCAGGGGATTCCACATCCATATCAAATAAGAGACTTCATGTATGTAAGATGACATCAGGTGTCATCCCTGGAACCCAGCTGGAAAGGACCATACCAGGTGCTACTTATAACACCTACAGTGGTAAAGGTATACAGAATCACTTCTTGCATCCATGCCTCTCATCTCAAGCCTGATCCTTGTCCAGAATCTTTCTGGAAACTGGAAAAGACTGGTAACAGTTTCAAATTGTGTATTCGCCATGTGAATAAGGTTATATACTCTCCCCTTGGCCACAAGTAGTCCTAACCCTCATCAGTCTTTTAAGCAGCGATGGCTGATCACAAATCCTACTGGAAAAGTGTATAATCTATCTCACATACATCCTCCTTAGGGACCTGGTGGCCATCTCTCCATCCAGACATTTGTCACCTGGCCATAGGTTTTTTCTATTGGGATATCCCTGATGAAGAAAATCCCACTAAAATACCATTAAATCCCTTCTGTACCATACATAATGGAAACAAACATTATGGATGTAGGGACACGCGAGCCAGATGCAGGTTGGCTAGCCTAGATTACTTGTTTGCCCGGGAAACTATCAAAGCCACAAACAGTAATGGCTGTGTGGGGGAAAAACCGACTTCTTCTGTATGTCATGGAGATGTGAGCATACAGAGGCTGCCTGATGGAACCCCAATACTTCATCAAATTCAGTACACAGCATTGGCCATATTACCAAGTAGACAACAGAAAAAGGATGGCCCCCAGAGGGGTCTCTAGATCCTCAAATTTTGCGTGACCTTTTTAACTTCTGCAAGTGCTCAAAAGGGTGAAAGGAGATTCCCCTATGTGGAAGCCCTTTCCCTCCTTCACTCACATCCTGAACTATGCTTCTCCAATAGATTTTTATCCTCAGCCTTCTGCTCCAGACTCTCTGCTGTCACTCCCACCTCAGCAACGTGATTTCTCCCCTCCAATTACTAGATCAGAATCCCAAACCTCCACCAGTTCTCAGACAATTGCCCGCTTGTGAGGTAGCAGGTACTGAGGTACCCCTCCACCCACTCACTCCTCTCTCTTCCTGTCAGTGCCCAAACCGGGTCCCACCAGGTCCTCTTTCCAGCTAACCCAAAGCTCAAACGAGCTGAGGAGAGGTCTCAGACCCTTATCCAAGATGTAATATAAATGGCCATTAAAGTTGTTTGTCATCACTGAAAACAGGTTACTAAAATTTAAAGTCCCTCAAAGGATTTTGGGAAACTCACTCCCGTTTTCTGCTCTGCTCTACCTGTTCTACTGCTCAAGTTTTTTGCTAGGAAATTCCCAAACACCTTTCCAATTATTCTTTTACATCTCTCTTTTTCCTCATTCTCAGATCCTCGGAGCTTCTCTCAGCCCCACCTTCCCCGTATTCCCCCTCTGTACCAGGCCCACAGAAAAGTCTTAAATGTCCTTCTCCAGAAGTCTTCACCATGGCTGACTTTAGAACTTTCAGCATAGAGTTTCTATAAAGAGTTCAATGTAGATAAACTTTCTCTTTTTGTATTGCCCTGTTATACTTGGCCACTGGCTAAAAAACTCAGTACTTCTAAGCTAGACAACCCCTAACTAGTTTTTCACAAAATATGTGAACAAGTCCTCTGGCCTTCAGCTGGGGCTTCACAGAAATGGCCACATTTCTAAGATAAAGAAATTACCAACTGGTCTCCGTTGTAACAGCTGGCAGGGGAAATAAGAAAGGGAATAAAAAGCTCTCCTCCTCCCAGGTGTCCTTGAAAATTTAACTTGCCCAGAACAGAGGAAAAATCAGAAACATATACTGCTTTTTTGAACTTCTGCAGACTGTAAACTTCTGAGCCCCATCCCTTATATGTTGGGTACACAATTCTGAAACTACCTAAACTTGAGTTTCAGGGGATTAATTGATTACAACAGAAGCAATGCCCTCTGAATCCAGTTGCAACAATATAGGACTGTTTCCCTGTCTTCAGTGCTATCTTAGGTGCCTTGCCTTGTCTGTCCCTACAACAGCATAATTCTATATACTTAAACATTGTTTATGTTTTCATGAAATGGTCAACAGATGTGATTATTTTGAAATGTTGCAGATGTTTCCCAGAAAGCTCTATCATGACGCAGGTTCGTTTGAAGATCAAATAGGGGGGGCATACAACCGGTTCCACTGGGAACTTGTATCCCTCACTTTAGCCATCCTATTAGGAATAGGAGTTGCTGCACGGGTGGGCACAGGAACCACTGCCATTGTCCATGGGACACAACAAATGACCCAATTAGAAGAAGCAATAGAGCAAAACTAAGATATTAGAAACCTCCATCAGAGCTTTGCATGAATCTTTAACCTCTCTCTCTGAAGTTGTTTTAAAGAACAGTTGAGGGTTGGACCTCCTCTTCATTAGAGAAGGGGGCCTTTGTGCTGCATTGAGGGAAGAATGTTGTTTTTATGCTGACCATACTGGAGTTGTAATAAAATCTATGAGTAAATTTAAAAGACACCTTGAAGAGCATCAACAAGAGAGAGAGGCCCAAAAAGGGTGGCTTGAGTCTTGGTTCACACACTCCTCCTGGTTAACTACGTTTTTATCAACCCTGGCCGGTCCAATAATAATCCTCATATTATTGCTAACTATAAAATCCTGTTTGCTCAACCGTGTAATTTCTTTTCTCCAGGCTCAAATTGGATGAGTTAAACTTATGGTAATACCCCACTAGCAGACATAGAATGTGACACCCTCCAATGATCATTTTTATGATTAAAAGTAGCCAGAAGAAGAAGTGGGGAATTAAAGGTAAATAAAATAGGTACTTGTCACTTCTTGTTTTTCTGTATGCTTAACAAAACACTATTGAAATCTTGAGAAATGCTTGCAAATCTTGTTTCCAGAATGTTCTGTCCCCAACTGCCCAACTGCAGAATGTACTCCCTCACCCAGTTGAATGCAAACCACCCACTCACCCTGACCCATCAATAAAATTCCCTCCCTGCCCTCTCCAGGGAAAGTATATAAGCTCTATTTAAGCTATTCTCAGGGCTATCTGCTCTATTAAAGTGATCTCTGAGCCCCAGCATGCTGGACACCCAAAAAACCCTTTGATGTTGCAAGAGATAGTCTGTTGGTGGTCTCCTCCTCTGAAGCTCGCCCCACATTTACTTGGATGTTTGAATGCAGAAGAGAACATTCAGTCAAAAACGATAGTCTGTAGCATTAGGAAGATAGTCAGTACTTTTATGAAGAAGGGTGAGTATAGGAATTGGAAAAAAATTTCTTTAGCAATAGGGTTTCTATTAGAGAGTGAATGTAAATGTCAGCACAGGTGAAGAGTCAGTCTCAATGATGAACTGGGGAAAATATGTAGGAAAGCAGATATCAATAGAGACATTACAAAATCAGGCAAAGTATAAAGTGAGTGATAGGATTAGATATTTTGAACAGGGTTGAGTTTAAATATATAATCTTAGGAAGAAACAAATATGTAGTCACAATTAGGATTGACATTTGAGAGCATTAGGCAAATTTCAGGTGGATGAATATTTCTCAGAATAACCTTGTTAATAGTTGAGTATAAATCCACATAATAAACATGAATGAATTTAGGGAGTGTATATAAGACACATATATTTCATATTTTGAAATATCTGGAGAGTGTATATATATATATATATATATATATATATATATATATATATATATATATATACAAAACACACACAGACAAAAAAGTAGCAATATATATGTCAATCAAAATTCATTATAAAATATATATCATCCACAGATCTAAAAATATTAATTTTACTGAACATGGATTTATGTATAATGCTGTTCAACTAGCAAGCTCAACCATAGGTTGAATATCCAATTCCAACAAGTTTAGTAGGAGTGATCTCTTCTAACAATTTGTATCTGCCAAGTCAGCCACCTCACAAGAATGTACCTGTGGTACCAGGGAGGAATCTAAATGTGCATATAAGAATACAGAGAAAGGGAGACAGGAATTCACATATTTGTTAACCTTAAAAATACATGGACAAGAATTTCAACAATAAATTGACTAGATTCATAACTCCAACTCTGTATCATGCAAAAGAAAAGTAAAACAATACACCAGGCCTACTCTGAACTGCATGTATTTCGATTCTGTTTGGGTTATTTTTCTCCATCATATTAGAATTAGTAGTCAGAGTCTGGTCGGGTATGGGTTAGAGTCAGGGATTCAGTATTTTGAATGGAAAATAGAAAACTGAATCCAATGTTTATGCAAATATATGCTACAGAAAATTCTTCCCACTCTCCTCCAGAACAATGCCTTGACATTACCTTCGCCCCAAGTAAGACACAATTAGATGAGAAGAGTTAGAAAATCTGTGAATACCTATCAGGAATGGAAAATGCTCCAGATTTCAAATCTTTGGAGGCGGTAGAGGAGTTTCCAAAAGTAAGGGACAGGGTAAACACTCCACAAATATGGAGCTCTGCTGGCCTAAAGACTTTTTGAGAATCTGCCTTTAATGTTGGGCACTTAAAATATATGTTGTTTTCAGGAGCTTTAGCTTTATTTGTAGTGAGACAATCAAAGCTCGATCTGCATCTATGTGACCTGGAGGACATGGTTATTTATTTTTCACTAAAAATGAGGCAGCAGTGCTGAATTCTCTTTTGTAGGTAAACTGTGGCCACTGAGGGCTAAGTGTCTCCCCGTGTGGACTGTGAAACAACTTGGTCATCCTCCAATTATCGTGGTGTTTCTTGCTGCTGCACTGGGAGTTTGGTATTTGCTTCATTAAATACAACGAGTTTAAATGGGAAACAGTGCTGAAGGGAGTTCTGTCAGCTGTGGTGTGCAGGGTCTCCAGGAGAATGCACCAACCAGGGTTCTATCCCACGTAGCTTGCCCCCTTGACAATAGCAACATGATTCTGAACATTGCCCTAAAACCTCTCCATATAAAAATATGCCTTTACGTATATGGGTCTGATGGCTGCACCATGTCAGTCTCAAGCCATTTGGACGCCAATGGAAGATCCACATGGCCCCACCACAGATGTTGTATCACTCACTTGCGTAACACTTCTCTAGGCCCACTACTCACTAGGCTTCTACTTACCAGCATCTCTGTTCTACACCATTTTCCTGAAACCCAGTCAATCAAGGCCCTGTCTGGTATATTCATGATCATCAACAGGACATCAAAGGTCCTCCAGTGACATCTGGTCATGGGAATTTTAAAAATTTCATGGTAATTATCTAGCAATTTTTCACGGATGAAGTTGGAGGCACTGTGGTTTGCAATTCATTCAGGAACCATTAAAGGGTTAGGAAGCTAATTTCAGGGAAAGCTCTGGAGCACTCTCACAGGCAAGGCTACCCAAAGAGTGGCCAAAAAGTCACATGAAGCGAGGCCAATTGAGGTCTATAAAGCGAGGTCCATGTGTGTTTTGAATCTCAATAATGCATGCCAAGTCTTTCAGAATAAAATCATGTAATATCCTGGCTGAGATTCCCAGTGTTCTGTGGAAAGCCAACCTGTGCCTAGATCTCAGGTTCCAATGGCAACTTCATGCCTGGCCTCCTAAAATCCCAACACAATTCATGGCAATACTTCTCTCAGGTCAGTTCCAGAACTCAGTCTATAAGGAGAATCACACCAGAGTTCAAGTCCAGGTGGACCCAGACAACTCTTCCAACCGCGACTCAAATGAAAACAATTAAAACCAAAATACTCCCTCATGGCCCTATTCTTCTTCCATATAGACACTAATCATAACCTCTTCCTGGAGTTTTCCATGAGTTGTGCAGCCCAAGAGAATGTCCAAAATAAGCTTCTTGCACCTCTTTTGCCTAACTTCAGGGTGGCCTGGGCACCCTTCCTGTGAATCAGGAGTGATCAAATAGGCCTGCCCTTAATACTGCTCCGCTTATCCAATTTGAGGCTCTCTGACTGTGGGGTCTAGATTCTTTATGTGAATTGGAGTCATGAGAAAAGCCAAGACAGTGTCCAAAATCAGCTCGCTTGCCCCTCATTTGCCTAAAGTCAGGGTGGCCTGGACACCGTTTCTGTGAACGAGGAGTGATCAAATAAGCCTGCCGTTAATACTTCTGTGTTTCTCCAATTTGATGCCTACTGATTTCAGGTATCAATTCTTTATGTGATTTGGAGTTATGCGAAAACCCAAGCACCTCTGCAGGGAATTGAAGAACTCATTTGACCCAAAGAATCCCTATTCTCACTTGATGGAGTTCAGGAAATTAACAGAGGAAGGCAAGAGACTTCATCCATAATGAATGATTTTTTTTTTTTGCCATTATGGTTTTGGACGCACACATGGGACCATTCTTTAGATCCATCAGGTGCTGAGAATCCAAGTCATAGACACAAACATGGCCAAGAGACTAATTCAGACACATCCCTTCCCAAAGCAATTAAGCAAAGAGCCACAGGTGATGACATTCATTTCCATTTGAAAACTGTTTACTTCAGGCTTCACAAAGTGGTGGATTGAGGCAAAGAACTTCCTGACATTCAGTGCAAAACAACAATAAGTAAGAAAAAGGCCCAAAGCAGGGTTTCTCCACTGAGACTTTCCTGGTCACACTGATATCTGCGTTTTCTGAGATGCTCGCCATTCTCTTCAGCTATCCAGTACATGGCCATGACACAGAGTTTGGAGGTGGTACATATTTTGGACACAAATCCATGAGCCTATTCTGGATAGTGGCCAGAATTCAGGAAGAAAACAGCAACTTAGAAAGATAGCAGGTGTTGCACATCAAAAAGACAAGCTGCACTGCATTCATATATTGGGCAGGTTGAATTATGGGAAGATTTACACTAGACAGTACACATCCATTAATGCATTCTCTTTTCCAATATCTACAACAACGGACACAGTGGGATACACAGACATAGAAACACTTGCCTTGTCAAATGACTTACTAGAAACTGTCCACTCCAAACCAAACTAACCGCCTTTCCCATCTATTCTCAGAACATGAGACAAAACAATAAACCCATACCCACTCCCACAAAGGCACCTCCTTCCCCCAATTAGGTCTGTGACTATCCAGATTGTCCTCTGACAGGTGGGCCATACTATGTTCCATGAAATGGTCCGTCTTCTCTAAGATCTGGTGAAATATAAGTATGAAAACAGAAATCTAGGTATGATTTGAAACCCAGAAGGGTTTTTCCCTTGATTGGGATACTTAGCTTTGAATTATGCTCTGCAAAGTTGTCTCAGATAATTCGATATACAATGGCATAGGACCTTTTACCTTGGATGATTGAATGTAGAAGAGAACATCCAATCAAAAAGGGATAGTCGGTAGGATTAGGAAGATAGTCGGAAGGTTTAGAAAGAAGAGTGAGTATAGGATTTGGACCAAAAGTTCTTTAGCAATAGGGTTTCGATTATAGAGTGAATGTAAATGTCAGCACATATGAAGTGTCAGTCACTAGGATCAACTTGGGAAAATATGTAAAAAAGCAGATATCAATAGAAACATTACGAAATCAGGCAAAGTATAAAGTGAGTGATAGGATTAGACATTTTCAACAGGGTTGAGTTTGAATATATAAATTAGGAAGAGACAAATATGTAGTCACCAATAGGATTGACAATTGACAGCATTAGGCAACCTGGACATGGATGTTTTTAGTAATCCATGTACACTTTACATTTAGGCTTTGGTACAATCATAAATGTGACCTTTACATTTTTTTTGTCCAGAATATTACTTTGATTAAATGTATATGTACATCAGGTGACATGAGTATGTCTTCCACCATTTCTGCGAGCAATATATTGAAGATGTAAAATTAGAATCGGGGGTACAAAGAGGTGTACCCTGTGTCTATGAATATAGAGATAAAACATGAATAGACCCTAATGTGAATAAATAATATAACTTTTTTCAACTTTGAAAAATGAATTGATCTAATATCTGAAAAATTACAGGAAATTGTATATTGATATACAATCATTCATTCCAAGCAGTTATACATCTAATGGTAATATTCGTGTTTTGGTTTATCATGAAGAGTGTGTGAGTTTTGCTTCAAAAGTGACTTTGGAAATCGAAAATAATGTGTTTGGAAAGAAGACTCATGAAAATACCAGTAAAGAAACCCTGACAATACATGTGTTCTGAAGCAAAAAGTGATTAAATTTGAAACAAATGCCTATAAATTTGTGAACTTGTGGATGAAATGTATATCCTATGATGTGCAAAAACTGAAGAAATAAAAATGTACCAGTGTCGAATACAAATGAATAAAGAATTACATATCATGTCCCATAGGAATCTACTTGCATTGATGTTAGACTGGGTCAGTTACTGTAGAATAATTAGGATTTGTATGCATCATTCCCTGAAGTTAGTTTTCAGTACTAGGAAACAAATATGTATTTCAGGTGGATGAATATTTCTGAGAATAATCTTGTGAAATGTTGATTAAAAATCTACATACATGAACATGAATGAATTTAGAGAGTGTATATTAGACACATATATTTCATATTTTGAAAAATCTGGAGAGTGTATACACACACACACACACACACAAATAAAAAACACTCACAGATATTAAAAAGTAGCAATATAAATGCCAATCAAAATTCATCAGTAAATATATATCATCCACAGATGCAAAAATGTTTATTTTACTGAACATGAGTTTATGTATAATGTTGTTCTACTAGGACGCTCCCTATAGGTTGAATTTTCAGTTCCAACAGCGTTTAGGAGGAGTGATCTCTTCTCACAATTTGTATCTGCCAAGTCAGCCACCTCACAAAGATGTACGTGTGATACCTGGTAGGATTCTATATATGCATATAAATATACAAGTGTGAATAGGCTAAAGAGAAAGGGAAACATGAATTCTCATATTTGTTAACTTTAAAAACACATGGAGATATTTTTCTATTAAACATTGACCAGATTTATAACTCCTACCTTGTATAATGCAAAATGCAAGTCCAACTATACAACATGCCTCCAATGAACTGCTTGTATTTCTATAGGTTTGTGTTATTTTTCTCTATCATATTAGGATGAGTTGTCTGAGTCTAGTAGGTATGGGTTAGTGTCAGGGATTCAGTATTTCAAAAGGAAAATTGGAAATTGAATCCAATTTGTATGCAAATATATGCTGCACAAATATCCTCCCACTCTCATCCAGAACAATGCCTTGAAATTACCTTCACCCCAAGTAAGACACAGTTAGAGGAGAATAGATAGAAAATCAGTGAATACATATCTGGAATGGAAAATGCTCAGGAGTTCACAACCTTGGAGGTTGTAGAGGAGTTTCCAAAAGTAAGGGACAGGGTAAACACTCCACAAACATGGAGCTCTGCTGGCCTAAAAACTGTTAGAGCAACTGCCTCTGAGTTTGGGAACGTGAAAATTATGTTGTTGTCAGGAGAATTGGCTTCCTTTGTAGTGAGACCATCAATGCTGGGTCTGCCTCTATGTGACGTGGAGGACATGGTATCTTATTTTCCAATGAACATGAGGTAGCAGTGTTGATTTTCTTCTTTTTAGGTAAACTGTGGCCTCTGGGGGCTAAGTGTCTCCCCATTGGACTGTGAAGCCATTTGGTCCTCCTCCACTTTTTGTGGGGTTTTTGCTGCTGAACTGGGAGTTTGGTATTTGCTTCATGAAATTCAAGGAGTTCAACTGAGACACAGTGCTGGAGGGAGTTCTGCCATGTGCGGTGGTTCAGAGTCTGCAGAAGAACGCACCAACCACGCTTCTATCCCTCAAAGCTTGCCACATTGCATCCTTGTCCATAGCAACCTGATTCTGAACATTGCCCTGAATCCTCTTCATATAACAAGATGCCTTTAATTACAAGGGTCTGCTGGCTGCTTCATGTAATCCACAAGCCATTTGGAAGCCAATGGAAGATCCACATTGCTCCAACAGAGATGTTTTATCACACTCCTGCCAACCAAAGCTCTAGGCCCACTTCTCAGCAGGCTGCAACTTTCTGGCACCTCGGTTCTACACCATTTTCATGAAACCCAGTCAAGCAAGGCACTGTCTGGTACATCCATGATCAGCAACAGGACATCCAAAGGTTCTCCAGTGCCACCTGGTCATGGGAATTTCAAAAATTTCATGGTATTTATTTAGACATTTTTCAAGGATGAAGTTGGAGGCACTGTGGGTTTCAATTCATTCAGGAACCAGTAAATGGTGAGCAAGATTATTTCAATGAAATCTCTGGAGAACCCTCACAGGCAAGGCTTCCCAAAGAATGGCCAAAAGGTCACATTAAGCCAGGCCCATTGAGGTCTACAATATGAGGTCCATGTGTGTTTTCACTCTCAACTATGGCTGCCAAGTCTTTCGAATGAAATCATGTGATATCTTGGCTGAAATTCCCAGAGCTCTGTGGAAAGCCACTCTGGGGCTAGATCTCAGTTTCCAAGGGTGACTCTCATACATGGCCTCTTAAATCACAACATAATACATGGCAATACTTCTCTGAGATCAGTTCCTGAACTCAGTCTATAAGGGGAATCACACCAGAGTTCAAGCCCAGGTAGACCTTGTTATGTCTTCCAACTGTCACACAAATATCCACAATTAAATCCAAAACACTTCCACATGGCACTCATCTTCTTCCATTTACACAATCATCATTACCTCTGGCTGGAGGTTTCCATGAGGGGTGCAGCCCAAGACAGTGTCCAATATAACCTCCCTTGCCCCTCTTTTGCCTAAAATCAGGGTGGCCAGGACATCCTTCCAGTGAACCAAGAGTGATCAAATAGGCCTGCCATTAATATGGCACTGTTTCTCCAATTTGAGGCCTACTGACTGTGTGTTTTAGATTCTTTATGTGAATTGGAGTCTTGAGAAAAACCAAGCACTTATGGGCTAGCCTCTGCAGGGTTTTGAGGAAAACATTTGAACCAAATGATCACTGTTCTCACATGATGGAGAACAGGACACTTACAGAGGAATGCGAGAGACTTCATCCACACTGACTGCTCTTTTGTCCATTTTGGTTTTGGATGCACACATGGGATCCTTCTTTAGATCCATCAGGTGCTGAGAATCTAAGCCACAGTCTCACACAGGGCCAAAAGACTGATTCAGACACATCCCTTTCCAAAGCAATTAAGCAAAGAGCCACAGATGATGCCCTTTCATTTCCATTTGAAAACTGTTTCTTTAGGCTCTACAATGGTGTGGCCTGAGGCAAAGGCCTTCCTGACATTCAGGGCAACAGAACAATTGATGAGCAAAAGGCCCAAAGCAGGGTTTCTTCACTTAGAATTTCCTGGTCAAACTGATATCTGAGTTTTCTGAGATGCTCCCATTTCTTTCAGCTATCCAGTACATGGCCATGTCACAGAGCTTGGAGGTGGTACATATTTTGGACACAAAACCATGAGCCTATTCTGGAGAGTGGCCAGAATTCAGGAAGAAAACCGGAACTTAGGAAGATTGTTGGAGTTGTCCACCCATAAGTCAAGCCACAGTCCATTCATAAATTGGGCAGAATTCAGGAAGAAAACAGGAACTTAGGAAGATTGTTGGAGTTGTCCACCCATAAGTCAAGCCGCAGTCCATTCATAAATTGGGCAAGTTGAGTCTAGACAGGACACATCCAATGATTCATTCTCTTTTATAATATCTAAAACCACGGACACAGTGGGATACACAGACAAAGAAACACTGGCCTTGTCAAACGACTTACCAGAAACAGTTCACTCCAAACCAAACAAACCGCCTTTCCTACCTATTCTCAGAACATGAGACAAAATCTCAAACACACACCCACACACACAAAGGAAGCTCCTTCCCCCAAGTAGGTCTGTGACTATTGGGAGTGTCCTCTGACTGGTGGGCCAAACTATGTTCTGATGAAATCGCCTGTCCTGTGTCACATATGGTCTCCTTGGCCAAATCTGTGAAGTTGTCACTAGCCAGCGGTGAGCCACTACCTGCTTTCTCAGGAAAGGCCCCTCTTTAGAGCTTTCCTGACATTTGTTCATCCTCACCTCAGTAGGTACCAAGAAAGACTGACTCTGTCCTTGGTAAATCCAAAAAATACGACCACTGGGACTGGGACTGAGACTGGCTCTGGGTGCCTGGCTTCCCGGATTCCAAGTTCAGAGAGTTCCATCACCAAGGAAGTGAGGTGAGATTACTTCCTTCAGGAATTCTTTGAGGTCATTGCCTTGGCAACCACTTTGTCCTAACTGTTGCTTACAATACTCCTATGAGATGGAGGCTGCCCTTTCTTCCTGTGACACTTTTACAAGTTAGAATGGTATATCAACCATAGGGACCCCGGAACAGCTCTCCACACATGCCTGGTTTGGTCTATCTTCTCTACATTAACAAGAGAGAGGCTTATTCAGACACAACCCTTCATCCTGGGAAGGTTGTTTGCGATGGAAGATGACATTTGCTCTCTCAGGTCCTTCATAGCTGCCTACATCTTCTCCAGGGATCAAGTCTGCATGGACATTTGAGGTTCTCAGCAGGAGGAAGATACCCTACATTCCTGTATTGTAAGATAAACTCTGTCCCTGCTCTTCTGCAAAGTTAGATTAAGGTAAGAGTGTATGGTTAGGGTTAATAACATGTTCGATTTGGGTTAGGAATCATTGCGAAGGATGATTAATAGTATTGGGAACCTGCGATATTTATAAGATTATAGAGGTAAAATATAAGTATGGAAACAGAAATCTAGGTAAGATTTGAAGCCCAGAAGGGCATTAGGCCCTTGATTGGGATACTTAGCTTATAATTACGTTCTGCACAGATGTCTCAGATAAATCGATAATCAATGGCATAGGACCTTACACCTTGGATGATTGATTTTAGAAGAGAACATCCACTCAAATTGAGATAGTCGGTGGGATTAGGAAGGTAGTCAGTAGGTTTAGGAAATAGAGTGAGTATAGGATTTGGGGCAAAAGTTCTGTAGCAATAGGGTTTTTGTTATAGAGTGAATGTAAATTTCAGCACATGTGAAGAGTCAGTCACATGATGAACTGGGGAAAATATGTAAAAAGGAAAATATCAATACAGACATTATGAAATGAGGCAATTATACAGTGAGTGATAGGATTAGACATTTTCAATAGGGTTGAGATTGAATACATAATCTTAGGAAGAAACAAATATGTCGTCACCAATAGGAATGACATTTGAAAGCATTAGGCAACCTGGACATTTATCGTTTTAGTAATCCATGTTCACTTTCCATTTAGGATTTGGTACAATCATAAGTGTGATCTTTGCATTTTGTGCCCAGAAAAATATTGTGATCAAATGTGTATGTAGATCATATGACATGAGTATTTCTTCCACCATTACTGGGAGCAATATTTGAAGACATATAAATTAGTATTGGGGGTACAAAGTGGTGTACCCTGTGTCTTTGAATATAGAGATAATGCATGAATAGACCATACTGTGAATAAATATTATAACTGGTTCCACTTTAAATAATGGATTGAATTGATATCTGAAAATATATAGGAAATCATATATTGACATACAATTATTCACTCCAACCAGTTATATATCTAATGGTAATCTTAGGGTTATTGTTTATCATGAAGTGTGTGTGAGTTTTGTTTCAAAAGTGATTATGGAAATCGAAAATAATATGTTTGGAAAAAAGTCTCATAAAAAGACCAATCAAGAAATATGGAGGAATTCATGTGTTCTGAAGCAGGAAGTGATTGAAAGTGAAACAAGTGCCTATAAATTTTCTAAATTGTGAATGAAATATATATCCTGTTATGTGCATAAACTGATGAAATAGTAATGTACCAGTGTTGAATAAAAGTGAACGTCAAAATACACATCATGTCCAATAGGAATCTACTTGCATTGATGTTAAACTGGGTCAGTTACTGTAGAAATATTAGAATTGCATGCATTATTCACCAAAGAGAGTTTTTTTTTATTTTTATTTATGGTTGTTCAAAACATTACATAGTTCTTGATATATCATATTTTACACTTTGATTCAAGTGGGTTATGAACTCCCATTTTTACCCTGTATACAGATTGCAGAATCACATCAGTTACACATCCATTGATTCACATATTGCCATACTAGTGTCTGTTGTATTCTGCTGCCTTTCGTATCCTCTACTATTCCCCCTGGCCTCCCCGCCCCTCCCCACTTCTTTCTCTACTCCCTCTACTTAATAAATTTCTCCCCCTTGTATTATTTTTCCCTTTCCCCTCAATTCCTCTTGTATGTAATTTTGTATAACCCAGAGGGTCTCCTTCCAATTCCATGCAATTTCCCTTCTCCCTCCCTTCCTCCTCTCATCCCTGTTTAATGTTAATCATCTTGTCATGCTCTTCATCCCTATCTGTTCTTAGTTACTCTCCTTATATCAAAGATGACATTTGGCATTTGTTTTATAGGAATTGTGTAGCTTCACTTAGCATAATCTAGTCTAATGCAATCCATTTCCCTGCAAATTCTATGATTTTTTATTTTTCAATGCAAAGTAATAATCCATTGTGTATAAATGCCACATTTTTTTTATCCATTCTTCTATTGAAGGGCATCTAAGTTGGTTCCACAGTCTTGCTGTTGTGAATTGTGCTGCTATTAACATCGATGTAGCAGTGTCCCTGTAGCATGCTCTTTTTAGGTCTTTAGTGAATAGACCAAGAAGGGCAATAGCTGGGTCAAATGGTGGTTCCATTCTAAGCTTTCCAAGAAATCTCCATACTGCTTTCCAAATTGGCTGCACCAATTTGCAGTCCCACGAGCAATGTACAAGTGTACCTTTTTTCCCACATCCTTGCCAGCACTTCTTTTTGTTTGACTTCATAATGGCTGCTAATCTTACTGGAGTGAGATGGTATCTTAGGGTGGTTTTGATTTGCATTTCTCTGACTGCTGGAGATGGTGAGCATTTTTTCATGTACTTGTTGATTGATTGTATGTCCTCATCTGAGAAGTGTCTGTTGAGGTCCTTGGCCCATTTGTTGATTGGGTTATTTGTTATCTTATTGTCTAATTT
The DNA here is from genome assembly GCF_048772815.1 of Callospermophilus lateralis. Classification (NCBI taxonomy): domain Eukaryota; kingdom Metazoa; phylum Chordata; class Mammalia; order Rodentia; family Sciuridae; genus Callospermophilus; species Callospermophilus lateralis. The sequence goes on from NW_027511850.1 coordinate 521,544, forward strand.
TTTGAGTTCTTTGTATACTCTGGATATTAGGGCTCTATCTGAAGTGTGAGTAGTAAAGATTTCTTTCCAGTATGTAGGCTCCCTATTTACCTCTTATTGTTTCTTTTGCTGAGAAAAAACTTTTTTAGTTGAGTAAGTCCCAGTTGTTGATTCTAGTTATTAACTCTTGTACTATAGGTGTCCTATTGAGGAATTTGGAGCCCAACCCCACAGTATGTACATCGTAACCAAATTTTTCTTCTATCAGACAGTGTGTCTCTGATTTGATATCAAGGTCCTTGATTCATTTTGAGTTAACTTTTGTGCATGGTGAGAAAAAGGGATTCAGTTTCATTTTGTTATATATGGATTTTCAGTTTTCCCAACACCATTTGTTGAAGATGCTATCCTTCCTCCATTGCATGCTTTTAGCTCCTTTATCAAATATAAGATAGTTGTAGTTTTGTTGATTGGTTTCTGTGTCCTCTCTTCTGTACCATTGGTCCACCTGCCTGTTTTGGTACCAGTACCATACTATTTTTGTTACTATTGCTCTGTAGTATAGTTTGAAGTCTGGTATCGCTATACCGCCTGATTCACACTTCCTGCTTAGCATTGTTTTGCAATTCTGGGTCTTTTATTTTTTCATATGAATTTCATGATTGCTTTCTCTATTTCTACAAGAAATGCCTTTGGGATTTTGATTGGCATTGGATTAAACCTTTAGAGAACTTTTGGTAATATCGCCATTTTGATGATGTTAGTTCTGCCTATCCATGAACAGGGTATATTTTTACATCTTCTAAGATCTTCTATTTCTCTCTTTAGGGTTCTGTAGTTTTCATTGTATAAGACTTTCACCTCTTTTGTTAGGTTGATTCCCATTTTTTTTTTTAGGATATTGTGAATGGAGTGGTTGTCCTCATTTCCATTTTAGAGGATTTGTCACTGATATACAGGAATGCCTTTGATTTATGCGTGTTGATTTTATATCCTGCCACTTTGCTGAATTCATTTATTAGCTCTATTAGTTTCTTTGTAGAACCTTTTGGGTCTGCTAGGTATAGAATCATGTCATCTGCAATAGTGATAATTTAAGTTATTATTTTCCTATTTATATGCCTTTAATTTCTTTCATCTGTCTAATTGCTCTGGCCAGTCTTTTGATAACTATATTGAACAAAAGTGGTGAGAGCAGGCATCCCTGTCTTGTTCCAGATTTTAGAGGGAATGTCTTCAATTTTTCTCCATTCAGAATGATGCTAGCCTGCGGTTTAGCATAGATTGCTTTTACAATATTGAGGAATGTTCCTGTTATTCCTAGTTTTTCTAGAGTTTTGAACATAAAGGGATGCTGTACTTTGTCGAATGCTTTTTTCTGCATCTATCTAGATGATAATATGGTTTTTATTTTAAGTCTATTGATGTGGTGAATAACATTTATTGATTTTCGTATATTGAACCCTCCTTGCATCCCAGGGATGAATCCTACTTGATCATGGTGCACATTTTTTTGATATGTTTTTGTATCTGATTTGCCAGAATTTAATTTAAGATTTTTGCATTTAGGTTCATTAGAGATATCGGTCTTTAGTCTTCTTTCTTTGAAGTGTCTATCTGGTGTAGGAATCAGGGTGATATTTGCCTCGTACAATGAATTTGGAAGATCTCCCTCTTTTTCAATTTTCTGAAATAGCTTGAAAAGTATTGGTATTAGTTCATATTTAAAGGTATTGTAAAACTCTGCTGTATACCCATACGGTGCTGGGATTTTCTTAGTTGGTAATCTTTGGATGGTTTTTTTTATTTCCTCAATTGATACTGGTATGTTTAGGTTGTCTATATCCTCTTAACTCACTCTGGTCAGATCATATGACTTAAGAAATTTTTTGATGCCTTCACTATCTTCTATTATTTTAGAGTATAAGGATTCAAAGTAATTTCTGATTATCTTCTGTATTTCTGAAATATCTGTTGTGATATTGCCTTTTTCATCCCGTATGATAGTAATTTGAGTTCTCTCTCCTCATCGTTAGCATGGCTAGGGGTCTGTCCATTTTATTTATTTTTTCCTCCAATTGGTGTGACATGTCTACCACGCCCGTGGACCCCTGTGGTGTTCTGCCAATCATTCGCAGGTCTGCCTACCTTGCAGGCGTGGGCGGCGGCACTGCTCTACTCCTACTCCAATTGGGGTGACGTGACTACCACGCTGTGTCTGGTCCGCTGGTTGGTCGCAGGTCTGCCTACCTTGTGAGCACGGGCTACAGATCTGTTCTGCCCCTACTCCAAATATGGTAAAGTGTCTGCCACGCCAGCCGGCCGCTGGGCCTCTTCTTCTGGTCAGGTGCAGGTCTGCTACCTTGCGGGCGCGGGTGGTGGCTCTGCTCTGCCCCTACTCCAATTGGTGTGTCGTGACTACCATGCCAGCAGGTTGCTGTGCCTGTTCTGTGCGTGGGCGAAGGCTCTGCTCTGCCCCTACTCCTATTGGGGTGATGTGACTACCATGCTGGTGACCCACTGGGATTTTACTAGGCGTGGGAGAAGGCTCTGCTCTGCAACTACTCCAATTGGGGTGACGTGACTACCACACCTGCGGTTCGCTGGGCCTGTTCTGTGCACGGGCGGTGGCTCTGTTCTGCCTCTACTCCAATTGGGTTGACGTAACTACCATGCAGGTGTGTCACTGGGTCTGTTCCAGTCACGGGCAGCTGCTCTGCTCTGCCCCTCTGGCTTGATGACAAAGTGAGAGAGACCCGGGTGTTTGTGACTCACTTTCTTCACCAGGAGACCAACTGTTTCTGTCACTGCTGGTATCAATGAAGTTATCTCCTCTGCTGCTTTCTGATGACATCAGAAATTTGCCATGTTGGTATCCCATGTGAAAGGCAGCATTTCGTTCCCTTTTCTGGGTGACCAAAGCAATGAGTGAGTCCTGACCGGCCCTCACAAGCCGTGTCTCAATCCTGTTGTCACTGCCTATGAAGGCTCGGTTGATATTTACCTCCACAGTATTCAGCAAGACGCGGACCGAGAAGCAGTTTCCGAGGGTTCTTTAGCCCTGGGCCAGATCAGTTCCGAGAGGTGGAATTCGGCCGCTCTGGGCTTTGTGTATGTTCTAATAGGAGCAGGCTCCAAGACGGAGTTTCTGCAGGTTCTTTAGCACTGAGCCTGAGTAATTTGTCTGCAACACAAAGGTGAATGGCATCCTGAAATTACCTGTTCTATAGCTGAATGAGCTTCGATCAGTCAAAAACAGGGATGGTGACATCAGCTCTCCAAGATAGTGGCCGCTGGCTTCCTCTGTGGTCTGACCGGTGTGGAGAACCGAATTGGACCGCATCCTTCCCCATCTCAAACAAAGAATTCAGCACTTAGCACAGTGATTGCATACCTGGCAGGAGCCCACAGAATCCACACCGCTGTATATTTGCATTGCTATCTCTTCGTTTCCCAGTGCGCGCCGCAGACTCTAGCCACAGACCGATTTCCTGAATAAGCAGCATGACGCTCCATGCGGACAAATCACTCGTGTTTGAGCTCGTGTAGCTGATCCTTGTGAGATGGAAATATGTCCACTAGGTTTTGGAGCACCCCAATTTTGCTGGAAATTTCTAACAAGATATATTTTAGCCGTTATAACTCGTCATTCTCCCGCACAGTGACGTGGTACATGGGGGTGATGCACTCCCTTCACCACCATCATATGATCCCCCGAAGTTAGTTTTCAGTACTAAGAAACAAATATGTATTTCAGGTGGATGAATATTTCTGAGAATATTCTTGTGAAAACATGATTATAAATCCACATACATGAATATGAATGAATTTAGGGAGTGTATAATAAGAAAAATATACTTCATATTTTGAAAAATCTGGAGAGTGAATATATATATATATATATATATATATATATATATATATATATATATACACACTCACAGACATTAAAAAGTAGCATTATGTATGCCAATCGAAATTCACCATGAAATAATATATCATCCACAGATCCAAAAATATTCATTTTAATGAACATGGATTTATGTTGTTCAACTAAGAAGCTCACTCATATGTTGTATTTTCAGTTCCAACAGCGTTTAGTAGGAGTGATCTCTTCTCACAATTTGCATCTGCCAAGCCAGCCACCTCACAAAATGTACGAGTGATACCAGGTAGAATTCTAAATGTGCATATGAAAATACATGTGATGAATAGGGTACAGAGAAAGGGAGACAGTTATTCACATATTTGATAACTTTTAAAACACATGGAGAACTATTTCAATTAAAATTCACTAGATTTATAACACCTACCATTTATCATACGAAAGGCAAGTCCAACTATACACCATGCCTCCTGTGAACCTCTTGTATTTCTATTCTGTTTGGGTTATTTTTCTCCACCATATTAGGATTAGAAGTCAAAGTCTAGTAGGGTATGTGTTAGTGTCAGGGATTCAGTATTTTGAATGGAAAATTGGAAAATGTATCCAATGTGTATGCAAATATGTGCTACACAAAAAATTCCCACTCTCATTCAGCACAATGCCTTGACATTACCTTCGCCCCACATAAGACACAATTAGAGGAGAACAGTTAGAAAATCTGTGAATACATATGTGGAATGAAAAATGCTCAGGAGTTCACAAATTTGCAGGTGGTAGAGGAGTTTCCAAAAGTAAGGGACAGGGTAAAAACTCCACAAACATGAAGTTCTGCCAGCCTAACATCTGGAGAAACTGCCTCTGAGGTTGGGCAATGAAATATATGCTGTTGTCAGGAGCATTAGTTTCATTTGTTGTGAGACCATCATAGCTGAGTCTTCATCTATGTGATCTGGATGACATGGATTCTTATTTTCCAATGAACATGAGGCAGCAGTGCTGAATTTTCTATTTGTAGGTAACCTGTGGCCACTGGGGTCTAAATGTCTCCCCTTGTGGACTGTAATTCCATTTGGTCATCCTCCACTATTCGTGGTATTTCTTGCTGCTGCACTGGGAGTTTGGTATTTGCTTCATGAAATACAAGGAGTTCAACTGGGACACAGTGCTGAAGTGAGTTCTGTCAAGTGTGGTGGGTCAGGTTCGTCAGGAGAATGCACCAACCAGGCTTCTATCCCACATAGCTTGCCCCATTTTCCATAGCAACCTGATTCTGAACATTGCCCTAAAACCTCTCCATATAACAATATGCTTTTACATATAAGGGTCTACTGGCTGCAAAATGTCAGTCACAATCCATTTGGAAGCCAATGGAAGATCCACATGCCCCCACCACAGATGTTTTATTACACACCTGCCATCCAATACTCTAGTACAACTACTCAGCAGGATCCAACTTACTGGCATCTCTGTTAAACACCATTTTCATAAAACCCAGTCAATCAAGGCACTGTCTTGTATACTCATGATCAGCAACCGGACATTCAAATGTTCTCCAGAGCTACCCGGTCATGGGAATTTCAAAAATTTCATGGTATTGATCTAGCCAATTTTCAAGGATGAAGTTGGAGGCACTGTGGATTTCAATTAACTCAGAAACCATTAAATGGTGAGGAAGCTCATTTCAATGAAAACTCTGGAGAATTCTTACAGGCAAGGCTTCCAAAAGTGCCCAAAAGTCAGATTAAGCCAGGCCCATTGAGGTCTACAATGTATGTTCCATGTGTGTTTTGACTCTCAAATATGGCTGCCAAGTCTTTAAGAATAATATCATGTGATATCCTGGCTGAGATTCCCTGTGCTCTGTGGAAAGTCACCTTGGGCCTAGATGTCACTTTCCAAGGACAACTCTCATGCATGGCCATCTAAAATTCCAACACAATTCCTGGCAATAATTCTCTGAGATCAGTAAAAGAACTCAGTCTCTAAGGGGAATCACACCAGAGTGCAAGCCTAGGTGGACCCAGTGATCTCTTCCAACCGCCAGACATATGTCCACAATTAAAACCAAACACTCTCACATGGCCCTCATCTTCTTCCATATAGACACTCATCATATCCTCTGGCTGGAGGTTTCCATAAGGGACGCAGCCCACGACAGTGTCTAAAATAAGCTCCCTGCCCCTCATTTGCCTAAAGTCAGGGTGGCCTGGACTCTCTTCCTGTGAACCAGGAGTGATCAAATAGGCCTGCCTTTAATATTGCTTGGCTTCTCCAACTTGAGGCCTTCTAGCTTTGGGGTTTAGATTCTTTAAGTGAATTGGAGTCATGAAAATCAAGCACCTATGGCCTAGCCTCTGCAGGGCTTTGAAGAACTCATTTGACCCAAAGGATCCCTATTCTCACTTGATGAATATCAGGAACCTACCAGAGGAAGGCAAGAGAGTTCATCAACAATATCTGATCTTTTTGCCATATTGGTTTTGGATGCACGCATGGGATCTATCTTTAGATCCATCAGGTGCTGAGAATCTAAGCCACAGCCTCACACAGGGCCAACAGGCTGATTCAGACATATCCGAATCCTAAGCAATTAAGCAAAGAGCCACAGGTGATGCCCTTTCATTTCCATTTGAAAACTCTTTTCTTCAGGCTTCACAAAGTGGTGGCTTGAGGCAAAAAACTTCCTGACATTCAACAGAACAATAGGTAAGCAGAAGGACCAAAGCAGGGTTTCTCCACTGAGACTTTCCTGGTCAACAGATATCTGAGATTTCTGAGATGCTAGCCATTTCCTTCAGCTTCCAGTACATAGCAATGTCACAGATCTTGGAGGCGGTACAAATCTTGGACACAAAACCATGATACTATTCTGGAGAGTCGCCAGAATTGAGAGAGAAAACAGGAAATTAGGAAGCTTGTAGGTGTTGCCCATCCATAAGGCAAGCCAGAGTACACTCATGAATTGGGCGGGATGAATGCTGGGAAGCTTTCTACTAGACAGAACACATCCATTGATGCATTGTCTTTTCTAATGTCTACAACAATGTACTCAGTGGGATACACACACACATAGGAACACTCGCCTTGTCAAAGGACTTAATACAAATATTCCACTCCATACCAAACAAACCGCCTTTCCTACCTATCCTCAGAACATGAGACAAAACCACAAACTCACACCCACACCCACAAAGGCACCTCCTTCCCCCTAGTAGGTCTGTGACTCCCCGGAGTATCCTCTGACTAGTGAGCCATACTATGTTCCTCCAAAATGACCTCTCCTGTCTCTAGTGAGCCATACTATGTTCCTCCAAAATGACCTCTCCTGGCCAACTCTGTGAAGTTCTCAAGAGCCAGCGGTGAGGCACTACCTGCCTTCTCAGAAAAAGCCCCTCTTCAGAGGTTTCTTGGCATTTGGCCTTCCTCACATCTGTAGGTTCCAAGAAAGACTGACTCTGTCCTTGGTAAATCCAAACATGTCAGACCACTGGGACTAGGACAGAGACTGTCTCTGGGTGCCTGGCTTCCTGGATTTCAAGTTCAGAGAGTTCCATCACCGAGGAAGTGAGGTGAGATCACTTCCTTCAGGATCTTAATTATGTCACTGCCTTGGCAACCACTTTGTCCTAACAGTTGCTTCCAAAATACTATGAGGTGGAGGCTGCCCTGATTTTCATGGGACACTTTCTCTAGTTAGAATGTTATATCAACCGTAAGCACCCGGGAACAGCTTCCACACAGGACTGGTTTGGTCCATGTTCTATACATTAAGAAGAGAGAGATTGATTCAGACACAACCCTTCATCCTGTCCAGAATGATTGCCATGGAAGATGACTTTTGCTTTCTGAGGTAATTCATAGCTGCCTTCATCTTCACCAGGGATCACTTCTGCATGAACATTTGAGTTTCTCAGCAGGTGAACATCCCCTAGATTCCTGTAGTTTAATACACACACTGTTCCTGCTCTCCTGCAAAGTTAGTGTATGGTTAGGGTTAATAATATGTTCGATTTGGGTTAGGAATCATTCTGCAGGATGAATAATGAGATTGGGAACCTGCGATATTTATAAGAATATATAGGTGAAATATATGTATGAAAACGGGAATCTAAGAAGGATTTGAAGCCCAGAAGGGCATTGAGCCCTTGATTTGGATACTTACTGTTGAATTATGTTCTGTACAATTGTCTCAGTTAAATCGAAATACAGTGGCATAGGACCTTGTACCTTGGATGATTGAATGTAGAAGAGAACATCCAGTCAAAAAGGGATAGTCAGTAGGATTAGGAAGATAGTCAGTAGGTTTAGGAAGAAGAGTGAGTATATGATTTGGAATAAAAAGCTTCTTTAGCAATAGGGTTTCATTGGGAGAGTGAATGTAAATGTCAGCACATGTGAAGACTTAGTCACAATGATGAACTGGGGAAAATGTGTAGGAAAGCAGGTGTCAATAGAGACATTACAAAATCAGGCAAAGAATAAAGTGAGTCATAGGATTAGACATTTTCAACAGGGTTGAGTTTGAATACATAATCATAGGAAAAAACAAATATGTCGTCACGAATGGGAATGACATTTGAGAGCATTAGGCAACCTGGACATGGATGTTATTAGTTATCCACGTTTACTTTCCTTTTAGGCTTTTGTACAATCATAAGTGTTACATTTTTATGTTTTTTTTTTGTTCAGAATATTACTGTGATAAAATGTATATGTAGATCAGGTGACATGAGTATTTCTTTCACCATTTTTGGGGGCAATATTTTGAAGACGTATACATTAGTATTAGGGGTACAAAGAGGTGTACCCTGTGTCTATTAATATAGAGATAATGCATGAATAGACCATACTATGAATAAATAACGTAACTGATTCCACTTTAAATAATGGATTGAATTGATATGTGAAAATATATAAGAAATCTTATATTGATATACAATCATTCATTCCAACCAGTTATATATCTAATGGTAATATTAGGATTATGGTTTATGAAGAATGGTGTTTGAGTTTTGCTTTATACGTGATGATGTTAAACAAAAATAATGTGTTTGGAAAGAAGTCTCATGAAAAGACTAGTCAAGAAACATGGAGGGATACATGTGTTCTGAATCAGGAAGTGATTGATCATGAAACAAATGCCTATAAATTTTCTAATTTGTGACTGAAATATATATCCCATGATTTGCATAAACTGAAGACATAGTAACGTACAAGTGTTGAATAAAAATGAAAGTCAAAATACACATCATGTCCCCTAGAAATCAACTTGCATTGATTTTAAACTGGCTAAGTAACTGTAGAAATATTAGGGTTTGTATGCACCATTCACTGAATTTAGTTTTCAGTACTAGGAAACAATATGTATTGCAGGTGGATGATTATTTCTGAAAATAATCTTGTGGAAAGTTGATTATAAATCCACAGATATGAATATGAATGAATTTAGGGAGTGCATAATAAGACACATATATTTCATATTTTGAAAAATCTAAAGAGTATATATATATATATATATATATATATATATATATATATATATATACACACACACACGCAAAAGCACAGATATTAAAAAGTAGCAATACAGGAGATCCATTATGAAGGCAGGCATGGAGAAATCAAGTCTCTGATCTCTTCAGCTGCGCGGGCATAGGGAGTCGTAAACTGTCTAAATGCTGTTTGCTCAGAATCACTAGGCAATATTGACCTGTTGTGAATCTGGGGTGAACAGTCTGGGTTCCTCAGAACACACACAAAGCCCGGATTGGCTGCATTCAAGCTTAGATTCGTCTGGTTTTTGTGACTCAGCACTAACATTCCCGCTGAAATAACTGGTCGGGCTTTCTGAATTGAGAGTTATAAGCCAACTGAGCCTTCATAGGCAGTGGCCACAGGATTGAAATGTGGCTTGGGAGAGATAGTCAGGACCCACCTGTTGCATTGGTCACCCAGCAAAGGGAACGAACGGTCACCATTTGAATGGGATACCACCATGGCAGAGAACTGACGTCACAGGCGGAGGAGATAACTTCATTGAAATCAGCGCGACAAGTGTGTAATCCCATTGCCATATCTCTCAACAACGCAGGGAAACCTCAAGGGCCCTTCCCACCTCTGCCGTAATGGCCCCTCCCAGCTCTCCAAGGAGCGCGATACCCAGACCTAGGGAATCAAGATTGGCTCGGGACTCGCGGCGTGGAATTCCCTGCTACCGCTCCCACCAGTGCTGACAATTGAGGTCTCTTTCACCACCTACCGGGGCCATGGCTCCTGAAGGGCAAGCAAATTCGCTGGAGGTTCTCAGCCCCAAGCTCTACAAACTTAGGGTCTGAGGAAGGCAAACAAGGAGAGTGTGCCCAGGCGTTCATGGAAACAGGGCTACCAGGAGCAGAGGCCTGGCTTGTAACCAGTATTGTGGTGAGCATCACAGGTGAGTGGGGCCTGGCTTGAGGAAGCACAAGAGAAAGCCCTAGGCACTCAGAATTGGAGACCCGCCCAGTCTGGGAGAAAGAGCTGCTGCACAGTGATTGGTTCTCACTTATTGAGAGGAGAAGCTTGGCCCAGTGCACACAGCTCCACCTACTGGAAGAGAAGTTATTTGAACTCTAGGACTGCATGTATTATTATTATTTTTTTATTTGTTTTTTTTCTCTCATTTTCATTTTTGTTATTGTTGTTCTTTAACTTTTTTAAATGTTTTTATTTTTTAATTTTTTTATTTTATTATTATTATTATTATTTTAAATTTTAATTTTCAATTTTTTAATCATCATCATTACTTAAAACTTTCTTTCTTTATTTTCTATTTTTTTCTTTTGTCTTTTCATTTCTTTTCATTTTTCTTATTCCCCCTTCCTTGAATTCTACCTGCCTACTCTCATTGTCTTTAGTGACTTCTCGCTTCCCTTCTGATATCTTTCCTCCCAAGCATCAAATAAATTTATAAGAGTAAGCAGTAACTCAGTAGTCAAACAGAAGAAGAAGTAACATGAGCAGCATATAAAAACAAGGAAGAAAAGGAGTACGAACAATGAAGGACAGCCTAAATATTCAAGAGCACCTAGAATCATCAAAAAAATGGTCATATAAAGAACTCAAGTAATACCTTAGACAGATGGAATGGAACCTTAAAGAGGATACGAGACAGCAAAAACAAACAGTGATAAAACGCATTGAAAATGAATTACATAAACAGATAAAATGAGAAATTAAGCATCTTTATCAGGAGATAGAGATTATTAGAAAAATCAAACAATAATTCTAGAAATCAAGGAAATGATAAACCAAATTAAAAACTCAATTGAGAGTATCACTAACAGAGTAGAGCAAGTAGAAGACAGAATGTCAGATAATGAAGACAAAATATATCATCTTGAAAAAAGTCTAGCCAACAAAGAAATGCTGTAAAAAATTATGAGAAAACATTCAAGAGATATGGGATAACATAAAAAAAAAAACTAATGAGTCATATGGATAGAGGAAGGTACAGAGATTAAAACCAAGGGAATGAGAAACCTGGTGAATGAAATAATTACAGAAAACTTTCCAGAAATAAAAATGGAAAAGGATAAACAAATTGTAGATGCTTACAGGACACCGAGCACACAAAATCACAGTAGACCAATGCCAAGACACATTGTTATAAAGATATCCAATATACAGAACAAAGAGAAAATATTAAAAGCTACCAGAGAAAGGAGGCAGATTACAATCATTACAATCAGGGGTAAACCAAAAAGTTTAACAATGGATTTTTCATCATAGATGCTGGAAGTGAGAAGATCCTGGAACAACGTACTTCAAACACTGAAAGACAATGGATGCCAACCAAGAATTATGTATCCAGCAAAATTAAGCTCAAGATAAGACAACGAGATAAAAATATTTCATGATAAACAAAAGCTAAAAGAATTTCAGCCAGATAACCAGCATTGCAAAGCATCTTGAGCAAAACACTACACGAGGAAGAAATGAAAATCAACAACGAAAACCATCAGTGAGAAGTGCCTCAGTAATGACAGAGGGAAGGGGAAAAGCAAATCATGGAGAATCAAACTAATTAAAAAAAAATATATATAAAAACATGGGTGGCAGTACAAACCATATATCAATAGTAACTCTAAATGATAATGGCTTAAACTCTCGAATAAAGTGACATTGGCTTGTAACTTGAAATAAAAAAAAACAAATCCAACAATATGTTGCCTCCAAGGGACACATCTGAATGGAAAAGACATACACAGGCTGAAGGTGAAAGATTGGGAAAATTTATACCATGCACACGGTCCTCGTAAGCAAGCAGGGGTGGCCATCCTCCTATCGAATAAAATCGACCTCAAGACTAATTTAATCAAAGGGATAAGGAAGGACTTTATATAATGTTAAAAGAAACCATTCACCGACAAGACATAACAATTATCAATATTCACGCAGCAAATAATGGTGCTGCGACGTTCATACAACAATTTACCCTCAAGTTCAAGAATCAAATAGACCACAATACAATAATTATGGGTGACTTCTACTCACCTCTCTCACCATTGGACAGATCCTCCAAACAAAAGTTGAATAAAGAAACTATAGAACTCAATATCACAATCAATACCCTATACTTAACTGACATATATAGAATATATCAACCATCATCAAGTGGATATACTTTTTTCTCACCAGCACATGGATCCTTCTCAAAAATAGACCATATGTTATGCCATAGGGCAACCCTCAGTAAATATAAAGGGGTGGAGATAATACCATGAATTTTTTGTGATCATAATGGAATGAACCTGGAAACCAATGATAAAGAAGGAAGAAAAAATCATACATCACATGCAAAATCAAGAATATGTTACTGAATGATCAATGGGTTACAGAAGACATAAAGGAGGAAATCAAAAATTCTTAGAGATAAATGAAAATACAGACACAACATATCAGATTCTATGGGACACAATGAAAAGAAGTTTTAAGAGGTAAATTCATCGCCTGGAGGTCATTCCTCAAAATAGAAAAAAACAAACAAACAAACAAATTACCTCACACTTCATCTCAAAGCCCTAGAAGAAGAAGAGCAAAACAACAGAAAATGTAGCAGATGGAAAGAAATAATTAAAATCATAGCGATATTGAAACAAAAGAAACTATTGAAAAAATTAAGAAAACTAAAAGGTGCTTCTTCAAAAAGATAAATAAGATCGACAGACCCTTAGCCATGCTAACGAAGAGAAGAAGAGAGAGAACTCAAATTACTAACATACGGGATGAAAAAGGCAATATCACAACAGATGCTACATAAATACAGAAGAAAATTAGAAATTATTTTGAAAAACTGTATTCCAATAAAATAGAAAATAGTGAAGACATCGATAAATTTCTTAAGTCATATGATTTGACCAGACTGAGTCAGGAGGAAACACACAATTTAAACTGACCAATATCAATGGATGAAGTAGAAGAAGCAATCAAAAGACTACCAACCATGAAAAGCCCAGGAACGGATGGGTATACAGCAGAGTTTTACAAAACCTTTAAAGAAGAATTAATACCAATACTTTTCAAGTTATTCAGGAAATAGAAAAACTGGAAGCTCTGCCAAATTCATTCTATGAGGCCAACATCACCCAGATTCTGAAACCAGACAAAGACACCTCAAAGAAAGAAAACTACAGACCAATATCTCTGATGAACCTAGATGCAAAAATCCTCATTAAAATTCTGGCGAATTGGATACAAAGGCACATCAAAAAAATTGTGCACCATGATCAACTTGAATTCATCCCTGGGATGCAAGGAGGCTTCAATATATGGAAATCAATAAATGTTATTCACAACATCAATAGACTTAAAGATAAGAACCATATGATCATCTTGATAGACGCAGAAAAACCATTCAACAAAGTAGAGCATTCCTTTATGTTCAAAACATTTTAAAAACTAGGGATAACAGGAACTTACCTCGACATTGTAAAAGATAACTATGTTAAGCCTCAGGCTAGCATCATTATGAATGGAGAAAAATTGAAGGCATTCACTTTAAAATCTGGAACAAGGCAGAGATATCCTCTATCACCACTTCTATTCAATATAGTTCTCGAAAAACTGGCCAGAGCAATTAGAGAGATGAAAGACATTAAAGGCATAAAAATAGGAAAAGAAGAACTTAAATTATCACTATTTGTAGATGTCATGATTCTATACATAGAAGACCCAAAAGGGTCTACAGAAAAAACTACTAGAACTAATAAATGAATGCAGCAATGTGGCAGGATATAAAATCAACATGCATAAATCAAAGGCATTTCTGTATATCAGCGACAAAACTTCTGAAACAAAAATGAGTCAAAACACTGCATTCCCAATTTCCTCAAAATAATTAAATACTTGGGAATCAACCTGACAAAAGAGGTGAAAGATTTATATAATGCAAACTACAGAACCCTAAAAAGAGAAATAGAATAAGATCTTAGAAGATGGAAAAATATACCCTGTTCATGGATAGGCAGAACTAACATCATCAAAATTGCTATATTACCAAAAGTTCTCTATAGGTTTAATACAATGCCAATCAAAATCCCAAAGGATTTTTTTTGTAGAAATAGATAAAGCAATCATGAAATTCAAATGGAAAAATAAAAGACCCAGAATAGCAAAAGCAATTCTAAGCAGGAAGTGTAAATCAGGCAGTATAGTGATACCAGATTTCAAACTATATTACAGAGCATTCATAACAAAAACAGCATGGTACTGGTACCAAAACAGGCGGGTGGACCAATGGTACAGAATGGAGGACACAGAGACTAATCCAAAAATCTACAACTGTCTTATATTTGATAAAGGAGCTAATGGCCTGCAATGGAGGAAGGATAGCATCTTCATCAAATGGAGTTGGGTAAACTGGAAATCCATATGCAACAAAATGAAACTGAATCCCCTCCTCTCGCCATGCACAAAAGTTAACTCAATGTGGATCAAGGAGCTAGATTCAAATCAGAGTCTCTGCGTCTGATAGAATAAAAAGTTGGCTCCTATCTACATATTGTGTGATCAGGCTCCAAATTCCTTAATAGGACACCCATAGAATAAGAGTTAATAATAAGAATCAACAAATGGGACTTACTTAAACTGATTTTTTTTTTATTAAAGAGAGAAACAATAAGAGAGGTAAATATGGAGCCTACATCATGGGAACTAATTTTTAGTCCTCACCCTTCACATGGAGCCCTAATGTCCAGAGTATACAAAGTATACAAAGAACTCAGAAAATTAGACAATAAGATAACCAATAACCCAATGGGCCAAGGACCTGAACAGAAACTTCTCAGAGGAGGACATAGAATCAATTAACAAGTACATGAAAAAATGCTCTCCATTTCTAGCAGTAAGAGAAATGCAAATAAAAACCACCCTAAAATACCATCTCAATCCAGTGAGATTGGCAGCCATAATGAAGTCAAACAACAACAAGTGCTGGCGAGGATGTGGGGAAAAGGGTACTCTTGTACATTGCTGGTGGGACTGAAAACTGGTGCGGCCAATTTGGAAAGCACTATGGAGATTCCTGGGAAATCTGGGAATGGAAGCACCATTTGATCCAGCTATTGCCCTTCTCGGACTATTCCCTGAAGACCTTAAAAGAGCGTACTACAGGGATACTGCCACATCGATTTTCATAGCAGCACAATTCACAATTGCTACACTGTGGAACCAACCCAGATGCCCTTCAATAGATGAATGGATAAAAAAATGTGACTTATATATACTATGGAGAATTACGCAGCACTAAAAAATGACCAAATCTTGGAATTTGCAGGGAAATGCATGGCACTGAGCAGATTATGGTTAGTGAAGCTAGCCAATCCCTAAAAAACAAATGCCAAATTTCTTGTTTGATATAATGAGAGCACCTAAGAACAGAGCAGGGAGGAAGAGCATGAAGAAAAGATTAACATTAAGCAGAAACATGAGGTGGGAGGGAAAGGGAGAGAAGAGGGAAATTGCATGGTAATGGAGAGAGACACTTATTGTTACACAAAATTACATATAAGAGGTTGTGGGAAAATAAACAAGGAGAGAAATGATTTAGAGTAGGTATGGTAGAGAGAGAAGATGGGAAGATAGGGGAGTGGGGATAGTAGAGTATAGGAAAGGTAGCAGAATACAACAGTAACTAATAGGGCATTATGTAAAAATATGGATGTGTAACTAATGTGATTCTGCAATCTGTATTTGGAGTAAAAATGGGAGTTCATAACCCACTTGAATCTAATGTATGAAATATGATATGTCAAGAGCTTTGTAATGTTTTGAGCAACCAATAAAAGAAAAAAAAGTAGCAATATATATGCCAATAGAAATTCATCATGAAATGTATATAATCCACAGATCGAAAAATATTCATTTTACTGAACATGGATTCATGTATAATGTTTTTCAACTAGGAAGCTCACCAATAGGTTGAATTTTCAGTTCCAACAGCGTTCAGGAGGAGTGATCTCTTCTCTCAATGTGCATCTACCAATTCAGCCACCTCACAAGTGTATACGAGTGATATCAGGTAGAATTCTATATGTGCATATAAACATACATGTGCTGAATAGGCTACAAAGAAAGGAAGATAGGGATTCACATATTTGCTAATTTTAAAAACACATGTAGAACTATTTCAACAAAAAATTGACTAGACTTATAACTCCTACATTATATAATGCAAAAGGCAATTCCAACTATACACCATGCGTCCTCTGAACTGCTTGTGTTTCTTCTCTTTTTGGCTTATTTTTCACCATCATATTAGGATTATTAGTCAGAGACTAGTAGGGTATGGGTTATAGTGTCAGGGATTCAGTATTTCAAATGGAAATTGAAAAATGAATCCAATGTGTATGTAAATATGTGCTACACAAAAATCTTCCCACTCACATCCAGAACAATGCCTTGACATTACCTACGCCCCAAGTAAAACACAATTAGAGTAGAAAAGTGTGAAAATCTATGAATACAAATATGGAATGGAATATGCTCGGGAGTTCACAACCTTGGAGGTGGTAAAGGAGTTTCCAAAAGTAAAGGACAGGGTAAACACTCCACAAACAAGGAGCTCTGCTGGCCTAAGAATTCTTGGGAAACGGCTTCTGAGGTTGGGCACTTGAAATAAATGTTGTTGTCATGAGCTTTAGCTTACTTTGTAGTGAGACCATCAAAGCTGGGTCTGCATGTATGTGACCGAAAGACATGGTTTCTTATATTCCAATGAACATGAGGCAGCAGTGCTCAATTTTCTCTTTGTAGCTAAACTGTGTCCATTGGAAGCTAAGTGTCTCCCGGTGGGGACTGTGAAGACATTTGGTCATCCTCCACTTTTCGTGGTATTTCTTGCTTCTGCACTGGGAATTTGGTATTTGCTTCACAAAACATAAAAAGTTCATCTGGGATACAGTGCTGGAGGGAGTTCTGTCACGTGTGGTGGGTCAGCGTCTGCAGGAGAATGCACCAACCAGGCTTCCATCCCACATAGCTTGCCCCAATAACCATAGCAACCTGATTCTGAATATTGCCCTGAAAACTCTCCATTTAACAAGATGCCTTTACATATAAGGGTCTGATGTCTGCACTATATCAGTCACAAGCCATTTGGAAGCAAATGGCAGATTCACATGGCCCCACCATGATGTTTTATCACACACCTGCCCAACACTGCTCTAGGCCCCCTACTCAGCAGGCTCCAAATTACTGGCTTCTCTTGTTCTACAGGATTTTCATGAAACCCAGTCAAAAACAAGGCACTGTCTGGTATACACATGATCAGCAACAGGACAAAAAAAGTTTCTGCAGTGCCACCTGGTCATGGGAATTTCAAAAATTTCATGGTATTTATCTAGCAATTTTTCAAGGGTGAAGTTAGAGGCACTGTGTGTTTCAATTCATTCAGGAACCATTAAGAGTTGAGAAAGTTCATTTCAATGAAAGCTCTGGAGAACTCTCACAGTCAATTCTTCTCAAACAGTTGCCAAAATGTCTCCTAAAGCCAGGCCAATTGACATCTACAATATGACGTCCATGTGTGTTTTGACTCTCAAATATGGCTGCTAAGTCTTTCAGAATAAAATCATGTGATATCCTGGCTGAGATTCTCAGGCCTCTGTGGAAAACACCCTGGGCCTAGATCTCAGTTTCCAAGAGCGAGTCTCATGCGTGGCCTCCTAAAATCAAAACACAATTCATGGCAATACTTCTCTGAGGTCAGTTTCAGAACTCAGTCTCTAAGGGGAATCACACCAGAGTTCAAGCCCAGGTGGACCCAGTCATCCCTTCCATCCACCAAAAAATGACCACAATTAAAATCAAAACACTACCACAGGGCCATCATCTTCTTCCATGTAGACACTCATCATAACCTCTAGCTGGAGGTTTCTATGAGCCCAAGGTAGTGTTCAAATAAGCTCACTTGCCCCTCATTTGCCTAAAATCATGATGGCCTGGACACTCTTCCTGTGAACCAGGAATGATCAAATATTCCTGCTGTTAAAGTGTTCCACTTCTCCAATTTGAGGCCTACTGGCTGTAGGGTATAGATTCTTTATGTGATTTGGAGTCATGAGAAAACCCAAGCAAATATGGGCTAGCCTCTGCAGGGATTTCAAGAACTCATTTGACCCAAAGGATCCCTATTCTCACTTGATGGAGGTCAGGAACCTAAAACAAGAGGGCAAAAATATTCACCCACAATGACTGCTCTTTTGGCCATTTTAGTTTTGGAAACACATGGGATCTTTCTTTAGATTCATCAGGTGCTGAGAATCTAAGCCACAACCTCATACAAGGACAAGAGGCTGATTCAGACACATCCCAATCCAAATCAATTAAGCAAAGAGCCACTGGTGATGTCCATACATTTCCATATGAAAACAGTTTTCTTCAGGCTACACAAAGGGGTGGCCTGAGGCAAAGACCTTCCTGACATTCAGGGTAATAGAAATAGAAGTAAGCAAATGGCCCAAAGAAGGGTTTCTCCACTGAGACTTTACTGGTCACACTGAAATCTGAGTTTTCTTAGATGCTCCCATTCCCTTCAGCTATCCAGTACATGGCCATGTCACAGAACCTTGTGGTGTTACATATTTGGGAAACAAAACCATGAGTCTATTCTGGAGAGTGGCCAGAATTCACGAAGAAAACAGGAAGATAATAGATGAAGATAATAGAAGATAATAGATGTTGCCCATCCATAAGGCAAGCTGCAGTCCATTCATTAATTGGGCAGTATGAATGCGGGGAAGCTTTCAACTAGAGACAACACATCCATTGATGCATTCTCTTTTCTAATGTCTACAACCACGGATACAGTGGGATACACAGACTTAGAAACACTCACCATGTCAAACGACTTACTAGAAACAGTCCACTCCAAACCAAACAAACCACCTTTCCTACCTATTCTCAGAACATGAGAAAAAACCACAAACTCACACCTACAATGGCAAAGGCACTTCCTTCCCCCAAATAGGTCTGTGACTATCCGGAGTGTCTTCTGACTGGTGGGCCATATTATGTTCCCCCAAAATGGCCTGTCCTGTTTCAGATCTGGTCTCCTTGGCCAACTCTGTGAAGTTGTCAGGAGCCAACGGTGAGCCACTACCTGCTTACTCAGGAAAGGCCCCTCTTCAGAGCTCTGCTGGCATTTGGCCATCCTCACATCAGTGGGTACCAAGAAAGACTGACTATGTCTTTGGGAAAAGCAAACAAGTTAGCCCACTGGAACTGGGAGTGGGACTGGCTCTGCGTGCCTTCCTTCCTGGATCCCAGGTTCAGAGAATTCCATCACCAAGGAAGTGAAGTGAGGTCACTTCTTTCAGGAACAGAATATGCTCACTGCCTTGGTAACCACTTTGTGCTAACAGTTGCTTCCAGGGTTCCCATGAGATGGAGGCTGCCCCAACATCCTGTGACACATTCAGAAGTTAGAATGGTATATCAACCATAGGCACCAGGGAACAGCTCTCCACAGAGGCCTGGTTCAGTCCATCTTCTCTTTATTAAGAAGAGAGAGGCTGATTCAGACCATCAATTAATCCTGACCAGGTTGTTTGCCATGGAAGATGACTATTGCTCTCTCAGGTCCTACATAGCTGCCTATATCTTCTGCAAGGATCATTTCTCCATGGATCTTTGATGTTCTCAGCAGGTGGAAGATCATCTACATTCCTATATTGTAAGACCCACACTGTCCCTGCTCTTAAGTAAGTTATACTGAGGGAACAGTGTATGGTTAGGGTTAATAACTTGTTCAATTTGGGTTACAAATAATTCTGCGGGATGAATAATGGTATTGGCAAAATGCGATGTTTACAAGAGTATATATGTGAAACATAAGTATGAAAGCAGAAATCTAGGTAAGATTTGAAGCCCAGAAGGGCATTGGGGACTTGAGTGGGATACTTAGCTTTGAGTAATGTGCAGCACAGATGTCTCAGATAAATTAATATACACTGGCATCGGACCTTGTACCTTGGATATTGAATGTTGAAGAGAACATCCAGTCAAAAACCGATAGTCGGCAGGATTAGGAAGGTAGTTGGTAGGTTTAGAAAAAAGAGTGAGTATAGGATTTGGACCAAAAGTTCTTTAGCAATAGAATTTAGGGTAGAGAGTGTATGTAAATGTAAGCACATGTGAAGAGTCAGTCACAATGATGAACTGGGGAAAAATATAGGAAATCAGATATCAATAGAGACATTAGGAAATCAAGCAAAGTATAAATTGTGTGATAGGGTTAGACATTTTCAACAGGTTTGAAGTTGAATATATAATCTTAGGAAGAAACAAATATGTAGTCAAAAATAGAATTGATATTTGAGAGCATTAGGCAACCTGGACATGGATGTTTTTAGTAATCCATGCTCACTTTCCATTTACGCTTTGGTACAATTGTAAGTGTGACCTATGCTTTTTGTGTCCAGAATATTTCTGTAATAAAATGTGTATGTAGATCAGGTGACAATAGTATTTCTTCCACCAATTCTGGGAGCAATATTTTGAAGACTTACAAATTAGTATCGGGGTACAAATAGGTGTACCCTGTTTCTATGAATATAGACATAATGCATGAATAGACCATACTGTGAATAAATAATATAACTGGATCCACTTTAAATAATGAATTGAATAAATATCTGAAAATTTATAAGAAATTTTATATTGATATGCAATCATTCATTCCAACCAGTTATATATCTAACGATCATCTTAGGGTTACGGTTTATCATGAAGGGTGTGTGAGTTTTGGTTCAAAATTGATTATGGAAATAGAAAATAATATATTTGGAAAAAAGTCTCATGAATAGACCAGTCAAGAGACATAGAGGAATACATGTGTTCTGGAGCAGGAAGTGATTGAAAGTGAAACAAATGCCTATAAATTTGCTAACTAGTGAATAAAATATATATACTATGATGTGCATAAACTGAAGAAATAGTAATGTACCAGTGTGGAATAAAAATTAACGTCAAAATACACATCATGTCCCATAGGAACCTACATGCATTGATGTTAAACTGGGTCAGTTAATGTACACATATTAGGATTTGTATGCACCTTTTACTGAAGTTAGTTTTCAGTACTAGGAAACAAATATGTATTTCGGGTGGATGAATATTTCTAAGAATAATCTTGTGAAAAGTTGATTATTAATCCACATACATGAACATGAATGAATTTAGGGAGTGTATATAAGACACATATATTTCATATTTTTAAAAATATGGAGAGTATATATATATATATATATATATATATATATATATATATATATACACACACACACACACACACAAACACAGACATTAAAAAGTAGCAATATATATGCCAATCAAAATTCATCATGAAATATATATCATAAAGATGCAAAAACATTCATTTTAGTGAACATGGGTTTATGTATAATGTTGTTCCACTGGGAAGCTCACCCATAGGTTGAATTTTTAGTTCCAACAGCGTTTAGGAGGAGTGATCACTTCTCACAGTTTGTATCTGCTAAGTCATATATCTTACAAGGATGTACGTGTGATACCTTGTAGGATTCTATTTGTGCATATAAAAATACATGTGCTGAATAGGCTCCAGAGAATGGGAGACCGTAATTCACATATTTGTTAACTTTAAAAACACATTGAGAACTATTTCAATTAAATATTGAATAGATTTATAACACCTACCCTTTATCATGCAAAAGGCAAGTCCAACTCTGAACTGCAAGTATTTATGTACTGTTTGGGTTACTTTCTTCCATCATATTAGGATTAGTAGTCAGAGTCTAGTAGAATATGGGTTAGTGTCAGGGATTCAGAATTTCAAATGGAAAAAAGGAAAACTAATCTTCCAACTCTCATCCAGAACAATGCCTTGTCATTACCTTCGCCCCAAGGAAGACACAATTAGAGTAGAAGAGTTACAAAATCTGTGATTACATTTCTGGAATCGAAAATGCTCAGGAGTGCACAAACTTGGAGGTGGTATAGGAGTTTCCAAAAGTAAGGACAGGGTACACACTCCACAAACATGAAGCTCTGCTTGCCTAAAACTTTTTGAGAAACTGCCAGTGAAGTTGGGCACTGAAATATAGGTTGTTGTCAGGAGTTAAGCTTCCTTTGTAGTGAGACCCTCAAAGCTGGGTCTTCATCTATGTGACCTGGAGGACATCGTTTCCTATTTTCCAATGAACACGAGGCAGCAGTGCTCAATTCTCTCTTTGTAGGTAAACTGTGTCTCCCTGTGTGGACTGTGAAACAATTTGCTCATCCTCCACTTTTCGTGGTGTTTCTTGCTGCTGCACTTGGAGTTTGGTTCATGCTTCACAAAATACAAGGAGTTCAACTGGGAAACAGTGCTTGAGGTATTTCTGTCACGTGTGGTGGGTCAGGGTCTGCAAGAAAATTCACCAACCAGGCTTCTATCTCTCAAAGATTGCCCCCTTGTCCATAGCAACCTGATTCTGAACATTGCCCTGAAACTACGCCATATAACAAGATGCCTTTACATATAAGGGTCTGATGTCTGCACTCTGTCAGTTACAAGCCATTTGGAAGCCAATGGCAGATCCAAATGGCCCCACCATGATGTTTTATCACACACCTGTCCACCACTGCTCTAGGCCCACTACTCAGCAGGCTCCAAAATACTGGCATCTCTGTTCTAAACAATTTTCATGAAACCCTGTCAATCAAGGCACTGTCTGGTACACTCATGGTAAGCAACAGGACATCAAAAGTTTCTGCAGTTCCACCTGGTCATGGAAAATTCAAAAATTTCGTGGTATTTATCTAGCCATTTTTTCAAGGATGACGTTGGATGCACAATTATTCAGGAACCATTAAATGTTGAGAAAGTTTATTTCAAAGAAAATTCTAGAGAACTCTCACAGGCAAGGCTTTCCAAAGAGTGGACAGAAGGTCACTTGAAGCCAGGACCATTGAGATCTACAATGTGAGGTCCTATGTCTTTTGACTCTCAACTATGGCTGCCAAGTCTTTCAGAATAAAATCATGTGATATCCAGGCTGAGATTCCCAGTTCTTTGTGGAAAGCCACCCTGGTCCTAGATCTCAGGTTCCAAGGGCGACTCTCATGCGTGGCCTCCTAAAATCCCAACACAATTCATGGCAATTCTTCTCTGAGATCAGTTTCAGATCTCAGTCTCTAAGTGGAAACACACCAGAGTTCAAGCCCAGTTGACCCAGTCATCTCTTCCAACCGCCACACCAATGACCAGAATTAAAACCAAAACACTCCCACATGGCCCTCATTTTCTTCCATATAGACACTCATCATAACCTTGGCTGGAAGTTTCTATGAGGCACACAGCCCAAGACAAAGTCAAAATAAGCTCCCTTGCCCTTCATTTGTCTAAAGTCAGTGTTTCCTGGACAACGTTCCTGTGAACCAGGACTGATCAAAGAGGTCTGCCATTAATACTGTTCTGCTTTTCCAATTTGAGGCATACAGACTGTCGGGTATAGTTTTTTTATGTGATTTGCAGTCATGAGAAAACCCAAGCACCTATGGGCTAGCCTCTGCAGGGCTTGAAGAACTCAGTTGACCCAAAGATCCCTGTTATCACTTGATGGAGATCAGGAACCTTACAGAGGAAGGCAAGAGACTTCATCACAATGACTTCTCTTTTGGCCATTTTGGATTTGGATGCACACATGGGATCTTTCTTTAGATCCATCTATTGATGGATCTTTAGATCTTTAGATCTTACTTTAGATCACATCTATTGATGCATTCTCTTTTCTATTGTCTACAACCACAAATACAGTGGGATACCCAGACATAGAAACACTCACCTTCTCAAAGGACTTACTAGAAACAGTCCACTCCAAACCAAACAAACTGACTTTACTACATATTCTCAAAACTTGAGACAAAATCACAAACACACAAACACACACACACACACACCCACAAAGGCACCTTCTTTCCCCAAATAGGTCTGTGACTATCCGGAGCGTCCTCTGACTGGTGGGCCATACTATGTTTCCCCGAAATGGGCTGTCCTATGTCAGATCTGGTCTTCTTGGCCAAAACTGTGAAATTATCAGGAGCCAGCGGTGAGCCACTGCCTGTTTTCTCAGGTAAAGCCCCTCTTCAGAGCTTTCCTGGCATTTGTCCATCTTCAATTTAGTAGTTGCCAAAAAAGACTTACTCTATCCTTCTTAAATCCAAAAATTTGAGACCACTGGGACTTAGACTGGGACTGCCTCAGGGTGCCTGGCTTCCTGGATTCCAAGTTCAGAGTGTTCCATCAACAAGAAAGTGACATGGGTCACTTCGTCTAGAACTGAATGAGGTCACTGCCTTGGCAACCACTTTGTCCTAATAGTTGCTTCCAAGGGTCCATGAGATGGATCCTGCACCTACTTCCTATGACACTTTCACAAGTTAGAATGGAATATCAACCATAGGCACCCGGGAACAGCTCTCCACACAAGCCTGGTTTGGTCCATCTTCTCTACATTAAGAAGAGAGAGACTGCTTCAGACACACCCCTTCATCCTGACCTGTTTTTTTTTTTTTTTTTTTTTTGTCATGAAAGATGACTTTCGCACTCTCAGGTCCATCATAGCTGCCTACATCTTCTTTAGGGATCATTTCTGCATGGACCTTTGAAGTTCTCCGGAAGTTGAAGATCTCCTACATTCCTGTATTGTAAGACCAACTCTGTCCCTGCTCTTCTGTAAAGTTAGATTGAGGGAACAGTGTATGGTTACAGTTAATAACATGTTTGATTTGGGTTAGGATCATTCTGCTGGATGAATAATGGTATTGGGAACCTGCAATATTTATAAGATTATCTAGGTGAAATATATGAATGAAAACAGAAATCTCGGTAACATTTGAAGCCCAGAAGGGCATTGGGTCCTTGATTGGGATACTTAGCTTTTAATTATTTTCTGCACAGATGTCTCAGATAAATCTATACACAATGGCATGAGATCTGATACCTTGGAAGATTGAATGTTGAGGAGAACAACCATTCAAAGAGGGAGAGTCGGTAGGATTAGGAAGATAGTTGGTAGGATTATAAAAAAGTGTGAGTATAGCATTTGGACAAATAGTTCTTTAGCAATAGGTTTTCAGGTAGACAGAACATGTAAATGTCAGCATATGTGAAGAGTCAGTCACAGTGATGAACTGGGGAAAATATGTAGGAAAGCAGATATCAATAGAGACATTAGGAAATCAGGCAAAGTATAAAGTGAGTGATAGCAAAAGACATTTTCAACAGGCTTGAGATTGAATATATAATCTTAGGAAGTAACAAATATGTAGTCACCAATAGGATTGACATTTGAGAGCATTAGGCAACCTGGACATGGGTTATTTTCATAATCCATACTCACATTCCATTTAGGCTTTGGTACAATCGTAAGTGTGACTTTGCATTTTGTGGCCAGAATATTACTGTGATAAAACGTATATGTAGATCAGGTGACATGAGTATTTCTTGCACCATTTCTTGGAGCAATATTTTGAAGGGGTATAAATTAGTATTGGGCGTACATATAGGTGTACCATGTATGTATGAATATAGAGATAATGCATGAATAGACCATACTGCGAATAAATAATATAACTTGTTCCAACTTTAAATAATGGATTGAATTGATACCTGAAAATACACAGGAATCATATATTGATATACATACATTCATTCCAACCAGTAATACATCTAATGGTAATATTACGGTTGTGGTTTATCACCAAGAGTGTGTGAATTTTGCTTCAAATTTGATTATGGAAATCGAAAATAATGTGTTTGGAAAGAAATCTCATGAAATGACCACTCAAAAACAAGGAGGAATACATATGTTCTGAAGCAGGAAGTGATTGAATATGTTACAAATTTCTTTAAATTTGTGAACTTGTGGATGAAATGTATATTCTATAATGTATAAAAACTGCAGAAATAGTAATGTACCAGTGTTTAATAAAAATGAACGTCAAAATACACATCATGTTCCATAGGAATCTACTTGCATTGATGATAAAGTGGGTCAGCTACTGTAAAAATATAAGGATTTGTTTGCACCATTCACTGAAGTAACTTTTTAGTACTAGAAAACAAATATGTATTTCAGGTGGATGAATATTTTTAAAATAATCTTATGAAAAGTTTAATATAAAACCACATACATGAACAAGAATGAATTTAGGGAGTGTATAATAGGACACATATATTTTATATTTTGAAAAATCTAGAGAGTATATATATATATATATATATATATATATATATATATATACACACACACACAAAACACACACAGAGACATTAAATAGTAGCAATATATATGCCAATTAAAATTCATTGTGAAATATATATCATCCACAGATCCAAAATATTAATTTTACTGAACATGGATTTATGTATAATGTTTTTCAACTAAGAAGCTCACTCATAGTCTGAATTTTCAGTTCCAAAAGCATTAATGAGGAGTGATCTCTTCTCACACTTTGTATCTGCCAAGTTAGCCACCTCTCAAGAATATACGTGTGATACCAGGTAGGATTCTATATGTGCATATAAAAATACATGTGCTGAATAGGCTACAGAAAAATGGAGACAGGAATTCACATATGTGTTAACTTTAAAAACACATGCAGAACTATTTCAACAAAAAATTGACAAGATTTATAACTCCTACCCTATATCATGCAAAAGGCAAACCAACTATCCACCATGCCTCCTCTTAAGTGCTAGTATTTCTATTCTGTTTGGGTTACTTTTCTCCATCATATTAGAATTAGTAGTCAGAGTCTAGTAGGGTATGGGTTAGTGTCAAAGATTCAGCATTTCGAATGGAAAATTGAACAATGAATCCAATGTGTATGTAAATATGTGCTACACAAAATTATTCCCACTCTCATCCAGAACAATGCCTTGACAATTCCTTCACCCCAAGTAAGACACAATTAGAGGAGAAGATTTAGAAAATCTGTGAATAAATATGTTAAATGGAATATGCTCAGGAGCTCACAACCTTTGAAGTGGTAGAGTAGTTTCCAAAAGTATGGGACAGGGTAAAAACTCCACAAACATGGAGGTTTGCTGGCCTAGAGATTTCTAGAGAAACTGCCTGTGAGTTTGGGCACTTGAAAAATATGTTGTTGTCAGGAGCTTTAGCTACCTTTCTAGGGAGACCATAAAAGCTTGGTCTGGATCTATGAGACCTGGAGGACATGGTTTCTTATTTCCCAATGTACATGAGGCAGCAGTGCTGAATTCTCTTTTTAGGTAAACTGTGGCCACTGGGGGATAAATGTATGGCAGTGTGCACTGTGAAGGCATATGGTCATCTTCCATTTTCGTGGTGTTTCTTCCTGCTGCACTGGGTGTTTGGTATTTGCTTCACGAAATACAAAGAGTTCAACTGGGTCACAGTGCAAGAGGAAGTTCTGTCATGTATGGTGGGTCAGGTTTTGCAGGAGGATCCAAGAACTAGGATCCTATCCTACATATCTTGCCCCCTTGACCATAGCACCCTGATTCTGAACAATGTCCTGAAACCTCTCCAAATAACAACTTGCCTTTACATGGAAGGTTCTGCTGGCTGCACCATGTCAGTCACAAGGCATTTGAAGCCAATGGAAGATACACATGGACCCACCACAGATGTTTTATCACATACCTGCCCACCACTGCTCTAACCTACTACTCAACAGAGTCCAACTTACTGGCATCTCTGTTCTACACCATTTACATGAAACCCAGTCAATCAAGGCACTGTCTGGTATATTCATGATCAGCAACAGGACATCAAAAGGTTTTCCAGTGCCACCTGGTGATGGGAAATTCAAAAATTTCATGGTATTTATCTAGCCATTTTTCAAGAATGAAGTTGGAGGCACTGTGAGTTTCAATTCTTTCAGGAACCATTAAATGGTTAGGAAACTCATTTCAATGAAATCTCTGGAGAACACTCACAGGTAAGGCTTCCCAAAGAGTGGCCAAAAGATCATATGATGTTATGCCCATTTAGGTCTACAATGTGAGGTCCATATGAGTTTTGACTCTCAACTATGGGTGCCAAGTCTTTCAGAATAAAATTTGTGGTATCCTGGCTGAGAGGCTCAGTGCTCTGTGGAAAGCCACCCTGGGCCTAGAATTCAGTTTCCAAGGGCAACGCTCATGCCTGGCTTCCTAAAATCTCAACACTATTTACGGCAATACTTCTCTGAGGTCAGTTTCAGAACTCAGACTCTAAGGGAGTCACACCAGAGTTCAAGAACATGTGGACCAAGTCATCTCTTCCAACCGCCACCCAAATGACCACAATTTAAACCAAAACACTCCAACGTGGCGCTCATCTTCTTCCATATAGACACTCACAATAACCTATGGCTGGAGTTTTCCATGAGGGGCACACCCCAAGACCGTGTCCAAAATAAGCTCTCTTGCACCTAATTTGCCTAAATTCAGGGTGGCCTGGATACCCTTCTTGTGAACCAGGAGAGATTAAGTAGGCCTCCCGTTAATACTGCTCCGCTTCTTCAATTTGAGGCCAAATGACTGTGGGGTTTGGATTCTTTATGTGAATTGGAGTCTTGAGAAAACCCAAGCAAATATGGGCTAGCCTCTGCAGGGCTTTGAAGAACTCATTTGACCCAAAGGATCCCTAATCTGACTTGATGGAGGTCAGGAAAGTTACAGAGGAAGGCGAGAGACTTCATCCACAAGGACTGCTCTTTTGGTCATTTTGTTTTTGGATGTAAACATGGGATCTTTCTTTAGATCCATCAGGAGCTGAGAATCTAAGTCACAGCCTCACACAGGGTAAATAGGCTGATTCAGACACATCCTTTCCAAAGCAATTAAGCAAAGAGCCACAGGTAATGCCCACTCATTTCCATTTGAAAACTGTTTTCTTCAGGCTTCAAAAAGTGGTGGACTGAGGAAAAGACCTTCCTGACATTCAGGGCAACAGAAGAATAGGTAAACAAAAGGCCCCAAGCAGGGTTTCTCCACTGAGACTTTCCTGGTCACACTGATATCTGAGTTTTCTGAGATGCTCACCATTCCCTTCAGTACATGGTCATGTCACAGAGCTTCGAGGTTGTACATATCTTAAACAGAAAACCATGAACCTATTCTGGAGAGTGGCCAGAATTCAGGAATAAAACAGGAACTAAGGAAGATAGCAGGTGTTGCACATCAATAAGGCAAGCTGCAGTCCATTCATAAATAGGGCAGGATGAATGCTGTGAAGCTTTCTACTAGACAGGACATATTCATTGATGCATTCTCTTTTCTAATGTCTACAACCACGGACACAGTGGGATACACAGACATAGAAATTCTCGCCTTGTCAAACGACTTACAAGAAACAGTTCACTCCAAACAAAACAAACTGCCTTTCATACCTATTCTCAGAACATGAGACAAAACCACAAACCCACACCCACACAACAAAGGCACCTCCTTTCCCCAAGTAGGTCTGTGACTATCCGGAGTGTCCTCTGACTGGTGGGCCTTACTATGTTCCCTGGAAATAGCCTGTTCTGTCTCAAATCTGGTCTTTTTGGCCAACTCTCTGAAGTTGTCAGGAGCCAGCGGTGAGCCACTGCCTGCTTTCTCAGGAAAGGCCCCTCTTCATAGCTTTCCTTGCATTTGGCCATCCTTACATCAGTAGGTCCCAAGAAAGACTGAGTCTGTCCTTGGTAAATCAAAATAAGTTTGACCACTGGGACTGGGACTGGGTCTGGCTCTGGGTGCCTGGCTTCCTGGATTCCAAGTTCAGAGAGTTCCATCACCAAGGAAGTTAGGTGTGGTCACTTCCTTTTGGAACTGAATGAGGTCACTGCCTTGGCAACAACTTTGTCTTAACAGTTGCTTCCAAGGTTACCATGAGAAGGAGGCTGCTCCTACTTCCTGTGACACTTTCACAGGTCAGAGTGGTATGTCAACCATAGGCATGCAGGAGCAGCTCTCAACACATGCCTGCTTTGGTCCACCTTCTCTACATTAAGAAGAGAGTGGCTGATTCAGACACATCCCTTCATCCTGAGCAGGTTGTTTGCCATGGAAGACTTTTGCTCTCTCAGGTCCTTCGTACTTGCCTACATCTTCTCCAGGGATCATTTCTGCGTGGAACTTGAGGTTTTCAGCAAGTGGAAGATCCTCTATAATTCTGTATTTTAATACCAATTCTGTCCCTGCTCTTCTGTAAAATTAGATTGAGAGAACAGTGTATGGTTAGGATTAATAACAGGTTCGATTTGGTTTAGAAAGGAAACTACACGGTTGAGCAAACAGGGTCCTACAGTTAGCAATAATATGAGGATTTTTAATGGACCGGCCATGGCAGATAAAAGCGTAGTTAATCAGGTCACTATGTGAACCAAGACTCAAACCTCCCTTTTGGGGCCTCTGTCTCTCTTTGACGCTCTTCAAGTCGTTTTCTTAATTTACTCATAGATTCTTTTACAACTCCAGTATTGTCGGCATAAAAACAACATTCTTCCCTCAATGCAAGCAAAAAGGCACCTTTCTCTCATAAAGAGGAGGTTCAACACTCCCCTGCTTTGTAAAACAACTTCAGAAAGAGAGAGGTTAAAATTCCTGTAAAGCTGTGATGTCGGTTTTTAATGTCTTTAAACTTTGGCATATTTCTGCTTCTAATTGTGTCTTTGTTGTGTCTCATGGACTAGCCCACCCCTTCAGCAACTATTATTTCTAATAGGATGGCTAAAGTGAGGGATACAGGTTCCCAGTGGAACCGGGTTGTATGCCCCCCTATTTGATCTTTAAATGAACCTAAGTCATGATAGAGAACTCTGGAAAACATCTGCATCATTACATAATTAATCACATATATTGACCATTTTATGAAAACATAAATAATGTTAAAGTGTATAGAATTATACTGTTGTAGGGACGGACAAGGAAAGGGACCTAAGATAGCATCAAACACAGGAAAACAGTCTTATTTGGTTGCATCCGGATTTAGAGGGCATTGCTTCTGTTGTAATCAATTAATCCCCTGAACCCCAAGTTTAGGTAGTTTTAGAATTTGTACGCAACATGTAAGGGAAGTGGCTCAGAAGTTCCCAGTCTGTAGAAATTCACAGAAATCAGTTTTTGTTTCTGTTTTTGTTCCTCTGTTCTGGGCAAGTTAACTTTTCAAAGACACCTTGGAAAGGGAGAGCTTTTTTGTCTCTTTTTTTTCTCCCTGCCAGCTGTCACCATGAAGCCCAATTGGTAACTTTTTTATCTTAGAAATCAGGCCATCTCTGTGAAGCCCCAGCTCAAGGCCAGAGGCCTTGTTCACATATTTTGTGAAAATCTAGTAAGGCGGTGTCAAGCTTAGGGGTGGTGATTTTTCCAGCCAGTGGCCAAGTAGAACAGGGCAACACGAAAAGTGGAAGTTTATCTACATTGAACTCTTTCAGAGGGACTCTTTTGCTGAAAGACCTAATGTAAGCCTCGGTGAAGACTTCTGGAGAAGGTTATTTAAGACATATCTATGGAACTGGTACAGAGGGGGAAGACGGGGAAGGCGAGGCTGAGAGCAGCTCCGTGGATCTGAGAATGAGGAAGATGAGATGTAAAAGAATAATGGAAAAGGGGTTTGGGATTTTCCTAGAACAAAACTTGAGCAGTAGAACAGGTAGAGCAGAGGTAAAGATGGGAGTGAGTATTCCAAAAAGCCTGTGAGGGACTTTAAATTCTTAGTAACCTGTTTTCAGTGATGACAAAGCAACTTTAAAGGCTATTTTTATTACATCTTGGATAGGGGTCTGAGGGCTCTTCTCAGCTGGTTTGAGCTTTGGTTTAGCTTCTTAGAGGACTTGGTGGGACCAAGTGCAGGCACAGACAGAAAAAGAGAGGAGTGAGTGAGTGGAGGGGTACCTCGGTACCTGCTACCTGAGCAAGGGGGCAATGGTCTGAGAACTGGCGGAGGTTTGGGTTTTTGATGTAGTAATTGGAGGGAAGAAATCAGGTTGCTGAGGTGGGAATGACAGCAGAGAGTCTAGAGCAGAAGGCTGAGGGTGAGGAACTATTGGAGAAGCATAGTACAGGATGTGAGTGAAGGAGGGAAAAGGATTCCACATAGGGGAATTTTCCCCTTTTGAGCACTTGCCGAAGTTAAAAATGTCACGCAGAATTTGAGGATCTAGAGAACCCTCTGGGGGCCATAGTTTTTGGTTGTCTAATTGGTTATATGGCCAATGCTGTGTACTGAATTTGATGAGGAGTTTGGGTTCCACCAGGCAGCCCCGGTATGCTCACATCCCCATGAATTACACCAGAAGTTGGCTTTCCCCCCACACAGCCATGGCTGTTTGTGGCTTTGATAGTCCGCCGGGAATATATAGTAATCTAGGCTAACCAACCTGAATCTGGCTCGCGTTTCCGTGCATCCATAATGTTTGTTTCAATTATCTATGGTATGGAAGGGATTTAATGGAACTTTAGTGGGATCCTCTTCATTGGGGTTATCTCAATAGGAAAGACCTATACCAAGCTGAAAAATGTCTGGGTGGAGAGATAGCCACCAGGTCCCTAAGGGGGCTGTATGCGAGATAGACCATACTTCTTGTCTAGTAGGATTTCAGATCAGCCTTCACTGCTGAACAGGCTGATGAGGGTTAGGAGTACTGGTGGCCAAGGGGAGAGTCTATAGTCTTGTCCACATAGCGAATACGCAATTTGAAATGGTTACCAGTTTTTTCCAGTTTCCAACCAGAGTCTGGACACAGCGAAGGCTTGAGATGAGAGGCATGGATCCAAAAAGTGATTCTGTCTACCTTTATGGCTGTAGGTGTTATAAGTAGCACCTGGTATGTTCCTTTCCACCGGGGTTCTAGGGATAACACCTGATGTTGTCTTATGTTGACGAAGTCTCTTACTTGATATTGATGTGGAATCCCCTCGTCCCCAGGTTGGTAGGCAGTGGCCAGCTGTTTCCACAGTTATCACTGAGTTCTTTCAATGGCTTTAAGTCTGTCAAGCAAGGGGTGTGGAAGGGATTGTTAGGCCTTAGAGTTGGGGATTAGGTCCCTTACTGGATGATGGGCATCATAGAGAATTTCATAGGGGGTGAGGTTACACAAAGAAACTGAGGGAGTATTTCTCGCATGAAACAGTGCATAAGGCAGGAGCATAGTCCAATCTTTTATGCCGGTCTCTAAGCTTAATTTTGTTAAGGTCTGTTTAATGGTTCTATTTATTTTTTCTACCTCTCCTGAGCTCTGGGGTATATAAGCATAATGTAACTTACAGTTAATCCACACCTGACTTACCTGGGCCATGAACACAAGTCCATTATTAGACCCTATTATCTTAGACAGACCGTATCTTGGAAAAATATCTTCCAGGATCTTCTTGAGAACCATTTGCGCCGTTTTATTTTTTTTTTTTCTGTGTGTGTGTGTGTGTGTGTGTGTGTGTGTGTGTGTGTAAGGCTTCAATCCATCCTGAGAATGTATCCACAAAGACTAGGAGATATTTAAGTCCATACCTTGCTGGCTTAATTTCAGTAATGTCCACTTCCCAGAATTGTCCTGGTCTGGTTCCTCGTAGGTGCTTTCGTCTAAGAAACTTGGAAGGGTAAGCATTAAACAATTGACTGACCCGACAGGCTTTTGTTACCAGTTCAATTATTTCCTTTCGCTGTGAGTCAGTTAGTGGAAAACTCTGTTCTTAATCCTACAGGAATGTTTGCAGTTTCTTTGAACCAAGGTGAGTGAGTTGATGTACATTTTTAACGTAGTGTAGGGCTTTCTGTAATTGCAGGCTGAGCTCAGTAAAGTTGAGGCGTTCAATGTCAGTGTCCTTAGATGTTATCTAAAAATTCCTGGTACTTAGGGGTCCATTGGAATTGGGCATCTCCCTTTAACAGCGGGTATAAAGGAGCAGCTAAGGACTCAAACCCATTTATCCATAACCTGCAAAACCCAGCAATCCCAAGAAACTCTTAGTTGTCTGCTGTAAGATGGGGTTGGTATCTGCTCAATGGTTTGTTTTCTGGGCTCAGTGAGCCATCGTTTACCGCCCCTAAGGAAATAGTCGAGGAAGATTACTTCTTGCTGGCAAATTGGGCAATTTTGGCCGAAGCTCTATACCCGAGTTGAGCAAGCTCGGATAATAGTGCTTGGGTCCCAGTTCACAGTTTTCCTTGGTGTTGGATGCCAGTAGCAGGTGATCCACATATTGAAGCTGGGTGAATTCGGGGTGTGTAGTTCAGCAATTGTTGAGATCTCTGTGAAGGGCTTCATCAAAGAGAGTGGGGGAGTTTTTGAACCCCTCTGCGAGTCTAGTCCAAGTTAGTTGACTAGACTTTCCGGTTTCTGGGTCTACCCACCCAAAAGCAAACAGCAACTGACTATCTTTATGCAGAGGCAAGCAAAAGAAAGCTTGTTTTAAGTCCAGAACAGTATACCATTTCTGCTCAGGGTTCAGAGTGCAAAGCAGATTGAACAGATTAGGTACCGTGGGGTAAATGTCCTGCACTCTGTTGTTGATCTCTCTTAGGTCTTTAACAGGGTGATAGTCCCTGGTTCCTGGCTTTTTCTTCTAATAGCAGGGGAGTGTTCCAGGCCAATTGACAGGGCCTTAGGACCCCTAAGGCCAGATATTTCTGAATATAGGGCCTTATCCCATCTTTAGCTTTTTATGCTTAGAAGATATTATTTGACATTGATTGGGGAGGCTGAGGTTTTTAACTCCACTGTTATTGGAGGTTGTTTCACGGCCAGGCCTAACACAGCAGTTTTTGCCCAGGCATCTCGGTAATCTGTTATCCATTTCTGGGGTAGCTTGCCTGTTTGATCAGTCTTGGGGGGTGTGAAGAGTGGACGTTCATCTTCTACTAATATAGTTAAAG